>NW_008691490.1:2595-27903 GCF_000695815.1 Acanthisitta chloris | reverse complement strand
TTCCTGCTGCTGCAGCATTCCAAATGAAACAGACGAAAACACATCCCGCCAGGATCCTCCCGTGACACTGTAACTCTGGACCGTGCAGTGTCCCCAGACCCACCAGTGATGAGCAGAAGTGCCAGGGCAGCCCCTGGTAAAGGGCTGAGCCTTCCCCTGTGTCAGGAAAGCAACATCTCTGGGAGAGCCTGTGCCCACTGAGCTTCCCGCCTCTTCCCAAACCTTCCTTCTCTATCCCATCCCTCGGTCGTGGACTAGGACTGCTCTGGAAGACAAGGCAACCCACTAACCCAAACAGCTGCCGTGAGAACTTCCCAATTTACCCTCTCAGCAGCACCAGGAACAGGACAACCTCCAGCAGCAGAACTCACCTGCTCTGTGTTTGGTGGAGCAGTCTGATAGAGTTCCTGGGACTTCCAAGATAGATTATTCTTGCATGATTGCCATGTCAGTTTTTAGGGCTGGCAGGTTTTAGATAATCACTCGAATCTTTTGAGTGTGGTTACGAACTCATATTGTAAATATTTCCTAGAGCTAGAGACACAAATATCTGAATGGCATTAATAATGAAACGGGAATATTGGGACAGGACTGCACGTCCTGCTGCGAGAAAATGAGCAGGAAAGTGCCCCAATCTCCTGTATTTCCCCTGGAAATGGGCAGCTGAAGGGACCAGCTGGGAATTGCTGGTTCTGGACTAGAGGGTTTTAGCTTAGAAGTTGAATCACTTCGTTAAAGCCTCGTGTGTCTCACAGGCTGAAGCTGTTCGGTGCGTTCACGACAGCTGATAGGACACTCCGTGTTTGAGGATCCACAGGTTGGGGGATGTACAGACACTGTGATTCTACAGCCTGGGAATTACCCCAGAAACCACCTGCAGAGCCCCATCCCTGCCCCAGCTCCCCATGCACTCCCCTCCCGAGTAGGAAAACACACTAACTACAGGGTTGGAGAGAAGTCTGAGGCAGAGCTGATCCTGCTCCACACCTACGGATTTTGGCCACACCTCACCATTATCATATGAAAAGAAAAAGAAGAAAACAAACCAAAACAAGCGAAAGGAAAGCGATCCGGTGTGTGGCTGATCCAAACAACAACAGTGTGCAGGCTCATAAATGCTTCAGAATTGACCAAGAGGAAGCACGTTTGGTGATGACACAATCTTGTTGCTGTAGTCATTCATCGAAGGGAAACTCCCACAGGAAAAGGCATAAAGCTGCTCAGGGAAGGCGAAGAGGCTGCACAGTGCTAGGCAGCCAAACCCAGGCTTCGATTCACAACAGAGCTAAGCATGAGTACCAGCCAAGGCCCTTTCCAGTTTTTTTCTGGGTCCCTCAGGGGTAGTTCAGGGTGTGGTTTGGCCCAGCCAGGAGCTCCTTACAGACCGTCAGGTGCAGCCGGTGGTGCCAGCAGCACACATCCCTTCTCCTCCGGCAGACCCCTCTGGCTGGCTGCTGCAGGAGGGGCTCCCTGGGGAGGCTTCGGCGAGCACCATGGGGAAAGCATCTTCCTGGGGGGGAATGAGAAACAGACCATGCAGAACCTGAATGAGCGCTTGGCTGCCTACCTGGACAAGGTCCGTGCCTTGGAAGCAGCCAACGCTCAGCTGGAGAGCTGCATCCTAGAGTGGCACAGGACAAAGTCTCATGGCAAGAGGCATGACTTCAACCAGTACGAGCAAAACGTCACTGACATGCAAAGACAGGTAAGTCAGAGCTGGGACTGTGTCATTCTGTGCTCTTCTAGGGACTCTGGGTGCTCCTCTGTGCTGCTGCTTTCCTTTAGAGATGTTAAATAAAGCCTGTGGATGTTAGAAATCCTCACGAAGGTGGTTCCAGGACTTGGGCACGAACGTTCTTTGTGGCCCCAAGGAGGAGAGAGGGTGCAGGAGAGGCTGATGGAGGCGAGGGGGACTCTGCAGACCGGTAGTAGAGAGATCTGCCTGCTGCCAAGTGCTCCTTTCTGTACTGAAACTGTGGTTTGAGTAACTGCGTCTGGCAGAGCTTGGTCTGTTTGACTGCACAGGTACTGGAGCAAATTACAAAGCAGGAGCAGAGCAGAGCCTTCCCCTCTCCTGCCGCTGTCTCCAGACAGGCTGGGGCATTCCAGCCCTTTGATTCCTGCGGTAGCAGACAATGAAACTACAGGAGTTTTGGGACCAATGAGCTTATGTAATCAGATGGAAAAATACTTCATTGTAATTAAGAAAATAGCAGTGACAAATTCCTTGTGGATGTTTTACTATAATTAAAAGGAGAATTTCTGGTTCCTGCCAGTCGTTAATATTAATGTTCAACAGTAACTCTTTCAATCTCCCAAACTCACGTGTCTTCACGTTTAAGCATAATATTAATCTGTATTCATAATGAACATCCTCAGCACTGCAACCATCTGTGTGACTAATCAGTGTAATTAACTTTACATACCCATGTGGGGCAAAACCCAAAGCTCTTCCAAGTGCAACGTTGTCGTTTTCCCGCCACTTTTCACAACGTGGTAACTTGGCATTCTCAAGACATTGAGAAGTTGTTTCCAAAGGGGCTTGGAAATGGTATTAATCTGCATCTTCGCTGGTTGGGGCCGGGGCCGAAGTCAAACTCTGTGCTCACTGTTAAAAGTGTTGCCTCCAGGCAGAAGATGAGGCAGTCCGACCACAGACTGCGCACAGAGAGCCAGAATTGTCATCACCATTTCTGCTTTAAGGATCAAGGAAGGTCACTGTCCCCAGAGCTGGCACTTGGGCTCTTCCATTTTCAACTGAATTAGAAACAAACCTTGTTCATCAAGAACATAAATGAGTTCAGGCTGATGTGGAGTTAATAAATCAGACAGGTTTAGGATGAGAACCTTTGACCAGGTTGAACCCAAACCCCTGAATTTTAACCCTTAGCCCTTAAGCAGGTGTCCCTGGCCACAGGCACCTGGAGCTCGGTGAGAAGGGGCAGGAAAGGATCATTTACAGGTGACAATTCAGTGATTTCACCCAGAATTTTTACTTTCTCTATAAATGATTGCAATTAGCACCATGTCTGCTAGTAAAATGAGGGAAAATATAGCGTCTAATTATAACCATAATTACATTAATTAAACATTCGTTTAAAAGGTGAAATTAATTTAGCACCTAAAATAAAACTTAGACCAAATTTAGGATCCTATATCCAATAACCCAGACAGTCTGGGATGTACTGTCTGTCTGCACTTGGAGGCATATAATCATTTGGGTCCTACAGTTTGGACCACACTTTTCCCTGGGTACCTGAATTTGGGATGAACATGTCAGGTGGAGCAACAATCCACCTTGCCCCAGCCTGACTCCATTCTAACCCAGATCCGTGGTGAAATAGCACCTGTTCTCCAGGTAACTGTCTCAGCCAAACACCTTGTGCTGCTGAATAAGAAAAGTGAGTGGCAGAGCGTTCCAGGATTTGGGACAAAGGACAGGAGGCATGTGAAGAAGGAGAAATCTCATCTCTTCCTAATATCCAACCTAACCCTCCCCTGGCACAGACTGAGTCAGCGCAGGAAGCCTTCTTGGAAAATCTCTGTTCTGAGAAGGAATTGGAGCATTTTTCCTATACAATAATATGTGAGTTCTCAGTGTTCTCTGTAAGTCTGCAGACTGGCACCAGTGCTGCAGCCACATTCCTGATGGATACAGTGAGGAATTCCACGGGATTACTAACAGACCTAACCCTCCCCTGGCACAGACTGAGTCAGCGCAGGAAGCCTTCTTGGAAAATCTCTGTTCTGAGAAGGAATTGGAGCATTTTTCCTATACAATAATATGTGAGTTCTCAGTGTTCTCTGTAAGTCTGCAGACTGGCACCAGTGCTGCAGCCACATTCCTGATGGATACAGTGAGGAATTCCACGGGATTACTAACAGACAACTGGCACATGGGACATCCCTGCTGGCACAGCACTGAGCAGGGCTCAGATGGCACAGAGAGATCACAGAGAGATAATACAGCAATTCTGCACACGTGTGTGGTTAGGAAATGGCACAAAGCTGGAGAACTCGTGTTGCTTCTCATTGCCTTGTTCCATCCCACAGTGAGATTTACTGTTCTCTAAGGATGGATTTGAGAATTGGCTCTTCTCTGGTGCCACGTTCAGGGTATGGTTACAGTTCCTCAGCTGGTTCAGGGTGTTGCTATAGTTCAGCTGCCCTTGATCTGTCTCAGGGCAGTATCCAAGGTGTGCTGCTAACTGCTCAGGAATGCACACTTTGTTAGCAGATTAGCTAAACATTCCACAGGCACTTCTTCTTTACTCTAAAAGGTAAACCTTTGACACTTCAGGAGAATTTTGTCATTTCCTCATTTCTTTGTGATTCACTGAAGTGTGAGAAGTTTCAGCTCCAGGTGCTGAGAGCCCAGCCCCAATGCCCCTGGTTTTTTGTGTGAGTGGAGGTGCCTGGTGGGATCATGACCACACTCCTCTTCCCTTTCTGCTAGGAAAGGACACGATGCCCCACAACCCTGAGTTTCTGCTGGAATCCTCTCAAAGATTTTGCATGGAATACTGAGCTTTTTGCATTCAGATCTATAGTTAAAAGCTTTTCTGTGTTATCAGGGACTCACAAGCCTTTCAGTGTGTGCTGAGCTCACCAAAGGGATGATGCAGTGCATCCTCCTGCACATTTCTGGGGCGATTTTCCATGCTGTTGCAGTCCCAGGTGAATACCTGAATGGCCCACAACTAGGTGCCAGTGGCACTGTCCGTGTGGCTCCAGGCTGAAGCCCATGGTGGGTGGAGGGTCCTGCCCTGAGTCGCTGCCACCGTCACCATTGAGCCTCTGTGCCACAGCAGCAACTCAGCAAGGTGTCAGTGCAGGTGCTGCTTCTTAACATGTCATTAATTCCAGCATTTTGATTGTACTCAGGCACAATTTAATGGTCCTCACTGAAATTTGCCCTAGAGATGCCCAAGGCAGCTTTGTCAACAGTGCTGAGCAGGATCAGACTCCGGTCACAAACCCAAAGGAAGGCAGTGACTGTTACTCTGGAATGCACTATGAAGTTTGTGTGATGTAATTCATAGCCTCTACCTGGCCAGGAATAAGATGAGAACTCCTGGTTCATACCCAGAAAAGTGAGATAAAGATGGAGAGAAATGGCAAAACATTTCAGTGGATCAGGGAACTGAGTTGCTTCTACTCCTGTGCTCTCCTTAACATGGGAATTCTGGTGTTTAGATGCTTCCTAGAAGCCACAGGAAGCTAATCTAGCACTGTCACCACGTGGCACACTGAGTGTCCTGTTGGATTCTCTGTTTTCCAGATTGAGGATGGCAAGATCACCAATGCCAGTATCCTTTTACAAATCGACAATGCCAACATGGCCTCGGAAGACTTCAGGCTCAAGTAAGCTTTTCTTTGGTCTCCTGATTAGCTCTGAAAGAGGATTAAGCAAAGTGTTGCTTTTTCTTCATGCTGTGAAAGTGATTTTACTGAGGTTTTCTGGTGATACCGGATAAATAAAAACAATGCATAACAGGGCAAAAACCCAGAAAGGATGAAAAGGATGTAAAACCCACAAATCATTGCTGAAGAGCCTTGAGTCACTCTGTTTATGATACTCAGCTCAGGTCCTGATGAGCAGGTTTGACAGCAGAGACTTGATACTTGTGACAAAAGGCACTTAAAACTGTCATCTAGGATTACAAATTATCCCCTCTCTGCACAGCACTTCCCAGTCCAGCCCAAATCTATTTCCTGAACTTAGCACCTCTCCTGTCCAGCTCTGAAGGGAACACCTGGAGCTTCTGCTCTGGAGTCCTGTACGTTCTGCCTCAGCCTCTGGGCTGGAGCCTCTCTGGCTCCCAGGACAGTCTCACTGTTCAGTACATTGAAAGAGTTCTCAGACCAGCTGAAAAGCCAAAATGTTTGGACAGAAAACTTCCAGGCAAACCTTTGCAAAGGGAAAGGAACTGACACTTCTGCAGTGAGACTTGTTAGGAATCAGGGAGATTCCTCTGATTTCCTACTGCTGCTGCTCAGATATAAAACCTCTCAGTTTTGGTGACACTGTGACAAACTCAGAGCCCCTGAGCACTGCTGCCCTTACCCAGCCTTGGCTCACCTTACCAGTCAGTAGTGTGACAAAAAGAACCTGTGGAACTGCTTTGAGGGATGGGAATCACAGGCTGAGTTTGATGGGGTGAATGTAGTAACACCAATCGAGCCCACAGGAGATGAAGGGAGAGCAGAAGTGCTTCCCATGCCCAAAGGAGGACAGAGCAGTGTGTCCCTGCCTTTGGCCACAGACAGCATACTGCACGAGGTTAGAGAGGAAGGTTAGTAACTGACTGCCATCACATTTTCCCTGTTCTTCTGAAGGAAAAGGAACAACTCCAGCAAGCATCAACTGCTGATACTGTTTTCAGAGAATCATATTCTCAAAGCTTTCACACCCTGGTGAATGTTAAAAGGCAATAAGGGAAGTGAAAGAAAGACCAATTTTATTTCCTGCCATATCGGAGTTGTGAGGGAGGGAGGAAAATGAAATTACAAAAATGGAAACTCTTCGCCTCGTTAAGACTATTTAAAAATACTCCAACCCATCACTTGGAGTTGGTTCCCTTGGCTGTCTGTTCTCTCCAGTTCCCTACTTTAGCAAGTGGCCTTGTCTTTGCTGTGCCATGCAGAGCCTGAAGAGGCAGTTCCCAACTCTGGTCTCCTCTCTCCTCACAGATACGAAGCAGAGAAGTGCCGCAGGCAGGGAGTGCAGTTGGATGTGGAGAACCTGCGCAAGGAGCTCGACGGCCTCACCATCATCACCACAGACCTGGAAATGGAAATCGAGGGCTTGAGAGAAGAGCACATCCTCAGGAGGAAAGACCACGAGGAGGTAGAATAAGTTCCTCTTGGTAAAATCCTATTGCACAAATCTTTGCTATCGTGTAATTACCTGAGTAAGGGCCACAATCTGTGAGGGGGATTGATGATTCAGGACCTAATCCTGTTTCTGAAGCAGCAACAAGAGTCAGGTGAGGCACAAAGTCAGTGTCTGAGCTACCAATTACAGCAGGGGTTGGGAGAGAACAGGCTGTGCAGTGTCTCCCACCCATCTGTCACACACAGCTAATAATAACTGGCACACTGCACAGAGATGTTCTCAGAGAGACTCAGACACAAAAACAGAGATCTGGGGGGGATACTGATGGGTGCTCTTGGGTTTTGCTCATCACAGACCTTCCCCTCAATCCTGGCTGTGTCATTTCCCAGACTCACAGAAGGGCTGAGGTTGGAAAGGACCTCTTGAGGTCACCTGGTCCACTCCCACTCAAGCAGGGTCACCTGGAACAGGCTGACCTGAGCTGAACACACCTGGAATTCTTGAAGGATCCACATGAAGAAAAGAATAGTTGGTGAAGTCAAGCAAAATTCCTAATTCTCGCACAAGAATTAGATAATAACTGTTGATAACCCTGATAACTGCTCAGAATCCTTCCAGAGCCATCCCCAGTGCTCCTGTCATCCCCACCCTTAGAACATCTGAAAGGTGCTTGTTCATTTTGCAGTTACCTGGCCCAGAACCAAAGGTCCTGCTCAGCTCTGTGGGCTGTGAAGCAGAGACCAGACACACAGGGATCACCCAGGGGGTGAAGATGCCTTTGGTGATCCCCTTACAGCCAAGGGAAGTTGTTGGAAGTAGGGAACCCGCAGAGCCATCCCTGTGTCCAGCTGATCTGCACACAGTGATGTCATACCTGAGACTTTGCCTGAGCACTTTGCAATGGTCCCTAGCACAGAAGGCTGTGCTAGAGCGAAAGGAATGTTACCCTACCCGTCCGACTGGTCCCGTAATTATGTTGTTTACACAGTAATTATATGCTTTAATCCAATTATTCCTTTAACAATTACATAGAACTTTTACATTACTCTCCTGTAAACTTATAGTTCCATAAATATTAATATAAGGGGGAAGAAAGATTAAATTACTGTTAGATTTTCATCGAAGGTTTTGGGTTCTTAATGGAGAAGCAGATAAAAAAATGTCATCATTTCTTCATGAAGTTAATTTCTTCCGGAAACCAATGAAAAGGTCTTCTCAACCTTTTATATTGAATTCTCCAGCACAGAAGCAAATATAAGTCACTGGTTTAAGTCACGTCAGAGTATTATTAATACAGAAATTTTACAATTAATGTTGATTAAATACAGAGATAACAATTACCCCAAACCACTGTGTGACTCTGTGATCCTATAGAAACTCTCCACTCTCACAAAGGAATTTGCTTGTTCCCTCTGCTAACACACCACAGGACATGGAAGCCAATCGCTCCTCACAGGACTTCAAAGTCAATGTCAAAGTGAACACAGCTCCTCCCGAGGACCTGGGCAAGATCCTGGCAGGAATCCGAGAGGATTACGAGGCCATCATTGAGAAGAATCGCCTGAGCCTGGACAACTGGTACAAAGAACAGGTATCGGCTGTGCCCTGCTCCTTGCCGAGATCCCTCGTGCTGTGCCTGCCTGACCAGAGTCCTTAAGCCTTTCCCTGCTCCCCAGAGCTCAGCCACGTCCCTGGCAGCAGCCCCGAACCCCGAGCAGATCCAGCGCAACGAGAGCGAGATCAAGGAGCTCACACGGACTCTGCAGTCCCTGGACATTGAGCTGCAGGCTCAGATGAGTAAGGTATCTGCTGCAGACATCTCGGGCTGCTCACCTGCTCCATGTCTTCTCAGGAGCTGCCATGGGCCAATTCTCCATGTAAATCCACAGCTTGGCATGACTGTATTGCAGTTGTGAAAGTCTGAGGGGAATTGGAATGTGGGCCATGCTCAGCTTTGGTAGAATATGCAAAAGAAATTCAGCAACCACCAGAAAGAAGGGAAAAATTTGTCTCTCCTTAGAACCCAATATGGGGAGGAGGAGAAGAGAAGGGATAGCTGACTCCATGGGCTAGACAGCAAACATGTCCAACAGACAGACAGCAATGCAAAGTTCATGTTTACACCCATATTTAATGCATGAAATACACGAACTGTGACCAGTGTTGGTGGGGAATTTTCACCAACATTCCTCAGCCCTCTCACAGGTTACACTCACATCCCTGTGACCTGGAGACCTGGGAGCTATTCTGGGCAGTCCATGCAGACCTGGCTGGGGATGCAGCAGTTGCAGGAGCAGAGCTTGGAGCAGAAAGGATGCAGCAGGGATAAACGACTCGGTTCTGCTTCTCACACACACGACACAGCTCCACAGCTCTGCTGCCTTCACAGGAATAGTTATGCAAATACACAAGTGCTTAAATTACCACAGCCTTAATTTTGCAATCTTCCAGCTAGAGCCCAAATTTGCTGGCATTTCTGTGCTCTATCTACCACATAAATAATAATCATGGCCTTGGCATTATCTGCTCCGTCAGAAACACATGCTGGAAGACACCTTGGCCGACACTCGGAATTACTATGCTGCTGCACTGCAGAACATGCAACAGATCATCTCCAAGTGTGAGGAGGACCTGACCCAGGTTCGGCACGACATGAAGCAGCAAAATAACCAATACAAGGTTCTTCTGGGGATCAAGACCCGCCTGGAGAAGGAGATTTCCACGTACCGCCTGCTGCTGGAAGGGAATGCTGACGGGTAAGGCAGAGCTGCCCCGACTGGAAGAAATGAGAGTCCTCATATTTGGGTTATTGACTTGCTTGTTTATGCTTAATCAAAGCCTGTGAGTTCCATGCTACATCAAGGGTTGGTATTTTAATGTGATGGGTCATAATGAAGAGCTGAAGCCACTTAGGATACAGAGGCACTTGTGCCCATGTAATTTGGATTACCTGAGTTAATAGAGGTTTTTATTAGAAGAGTAACCCTGCGGTCCCACAGTATGGACATCTCAGCACAGGAAAGCGCTGGGCTCAGCTCTGGAACCTCAGCTGGTTTGTGCAAACTCAGGAAAGGGAGATTACAGCCTGGAGAACCCAAACGCTGGGGCAGGCAGGACAGCACGGCCCCAAGTGTGGGTGTTTGTCAGCAAGTAAATTGGGATCAGTCTGAGCAACTCAGAATGCACGAGAACCAATGTCCTCAGGAGTGACAGTGAGTGTGCACAGGGACAGTTTCTACCCAAAGGAAAGCTCACGTGGTATAAAAGCACCATCCCTTTTCATTTTTCTCTCATAGTGGGATCAAATCTCCTTAGAATCAGGGAGAAGAAGGAGGTGAAACACTTCTTGACATTAGTGTAACCATTATTTTCTCTCTGTTTCATTCTCTTTCCAGGACAGCAAGAGATTCTGAAGCTAAAGGTAAGAGTCCCTTACTTTGCTCTCTGTGGTGACTCCTAATTATTGTAATTTCCAATCAAATTTCACTCAGAGTAATTCCAGGCTCACCTGAGTGAACTGTGAAGGTGTGCAGGGCAGGCAAGGCTCACTCAGCCCTTGCCTGAGAACCATCTCAGCAATTCAGGGCTGTGCCAACACCTGTGGCCAAAGCTCCACACTGGAGCTCTCCTGGGCTCTCAGGAGGCACAGAGGCTCCACTGGGTGACTAAAGCAGTGTTAGGGCTTGAGAGCAAACCAGAAATCTGCATGTCTGGGAATTCACACTGAGGCGTGAGCATGACCTGGAGACATGCAGGGTAATCTGCTGGATTTGCATGGGCTGTCGCTGTGTTGCTTCTTTGCCCTGACCTGGACCAGACCCAGGGTGACTTGCTGGCAGCACATTCCACGCAGAGCAGTAACAAATATTGACTTAAAGGGAAACAGGCAATGATAACTCAGCTGGGGAGGCAGCAGGTAGGTGACTGGACATGCAGCTTTCCCTGCATGGCCTTGTCTGAGCATTGCCTCTTGCCTAATTAATTACCCTTCCCTTCCCTTCAGACCACGCCGGGCTGAGCGGCCGGAAAATCAAAGCCATTGTCCACGACAGTGTGAACGGGCAGGTGGTGTCCTCCACCATCAACGAGATCCCCCCACAGGCCTGAAGGGAAGTCCTGCCAAGGCAGCAGCTCCCACAGCCCCTCGGGTGGGTGAGCTGAGAGCTGCTCCCTGCTGGAGACAGGGACTCGAGGGACCTCCCTCCCCCACGACCTGCAGCCCTGCGCTGCAGAGTGCCACGCAGAGCTGCTGTAGCTGATATGGGTAGTTTAAAGAGCTTTTAGTCACCAAAACGCCGAGGAGAAGCTGCTCAAGGAAGGCGACGGCTGAGCTGCTGACAGATGTCTTGTGCACATCTCCCCGGGGCAGGAATCTCCGTCTGGGATTCATTTCTTGCTCTGCAAATTAACTCCGATTTAAAGGGAATAATCTCTCGACTTTTTTCCTGGTCTTATGCCTCTCGTCATATACCTCACTGCAGCCAATAAATTTTTATCCATTACTTGTTCTGGTCCTTGGAGTTTCTGATTTGGCTTTTCCTCACACGTTCCCCAGTGACACTGAGATGGGTCAGGACGGCCAAAGCCTCTTTGTTTCAGGAGGTACAGAACTGGCAGGGCACAGAAAAGAGGTGACACAACTTACAGGTGACATTTACATGAGCAAAACTATTCCACTTCCCTATCTACAGCTTTTCAGTGTCACTGTTGATAAGAGCATTATTAGCAGGACTTGTTGCAATAAAATAGACACCGGGAAATGTTCCTTTATTCTTCAGCTTGAGACATATTTTCTTGCACTGTCTTTACACACTTCCCTTCAGAGACTCAGCAGCAAACCCTTAGAGCAAGAGTTCAGAGCTAGATCTCATTAGGAGTGTTTAGGGGAGGAAGAGGACTGTAAAGGAAGAGAGACCAAATGGAGCATAATGAGGGTGTTAGGGATTTGCATTCCAAAGTCAGTCTGCGTGCTCAGGGCAGGCATTGGAGCCACGTTGTCATTGTGCCCTTTCATCCACACTCACAGGGACTCAGGAGGGTTCCTGTTACCTGCCTCGCTTTGAATCAGCGCTCACAAAGGGAAGGGAACGTTTCAAAGAGAATGCAGATTAAACTGAACAAAGTCCATCCCTGTGATCCAGTGTTCTGCTCCTGGCGTGTTCAGGCCAGTTTCTGGCCCCCCTTCGCCCCCCAACTCTCCACCCTTGTTGCACAAAGAGATCCCAAAAGCACCGAATGGATTACCTAATGGTTTCTTTAAACTGGGTAAAACTTGTAATACAGGATTAGTAACTCTTGGCTAATTAACAGTGTCCTTCCTTATGGCTTACCAGATCCAACAAGCCAGACCTGGGGTTTGTAGCATCTGGACAAAATGTGCCTAGGTTTTCTCCAACAATTCTCTGTGTTATTTAAAGATCTCTTCAATTATCACACTCACAGAGCAGAACCACATTGCTGTGATGCAAACAATTACCAAAACTTCTAAGTAGCCCCTGATTTCTACATCAAAGCGTCTGCTTTGGGCTGGGTTTGGTTGTGCTGAACTACAGGGAAAGGAGAAGGAAAAGCGAATAATTGGAGTGCTTTGTGGAACACACCTGTCCTGATTTCACATTCCTGAGCGATGCACTGGCTCTGCTCTGCCCTGCTGTCCCCCCCGTGCAGAGGTTAGATGGTCTGAGCGGTGCTGGCTATGAGGCAGCAGAATTCCCATTCTCCTCTGCCAAGAGGCAGCAGAATTCCCATTCCACTCCACCACTCTGATGATTTTACCCTTCTCTACAATGACTGTGCTCTGTACTGGTCAGAGCAGTGCAGCTCACAGCACTGAGCTCCCAGCTCACTCCGTTAGCAACACCATCGCACACCAACACAGCCAAGTGTCTTTTACTGAGGGGAACAAACCGTTTAGTCCTTAGGCATACAGACATTACTTACACCACACTCTGTTTCCCAAATGAAAACAAGTATTCTATGGCAAAAATTACTTGTTTCTAGAGACTTCCCTGGCCCCAAAGCACTGCACCAGCACAGGATTCCTTTGTGCTGGACAGCTCGTGGCACTGTGTCTCCATCTCTCCATGCCCTGTAGCTGCTGGTTACTCATGACTTGTGCATTTGTGCTCTGAGAGATAAGCTATGCATTTCTAAATGTATTTAGGGTGGGTCCTGCACCCCAAATAATAAATAGTGATGCTAATATTTGCCACTCGCACGCACTGTTAACATCACATTCTCACACGGAGAGATGCAGTCAGGGAGATAATGAACGGGGGCAGAATTATCAGTCCCGTTTTATTGCTTGAGAAATTGGAAAAAGAGATGACACAACTTGCTCAAGGCTGCAGAAAGTCACTGATAGCCACTAAATTAGAATCCATCACTTCACAGCTTCTACTTAGCCCAGCTATTAGATAATATGACTTCCTGAAGAGCCATTCCCTGCTCACAGCAATCCTGACCGTGTCTGATCGCTCGGGAGAGATAATTCCATTGGTGCATTCCAAGTGCTCATGGCTGCTCAGGACTCAGCACATGCTCTGGTGGTGTTTTCTATGTACCTGTGCCAACAGCCCAGCTAAAATGAGCCGTGTACAGGACACTGTGCCTGGGGTCTTTGGTGGGTTGGGAGGATTTGGGAGACTTTGAGACACGGCACAGGAGCTGCTGCTTCTAATCTCGGAGCAGTGGCTCGAAGGGAAGGAAATCTTCAGGTGTGTGATGGTGATTGGCTTGAAAAATGACTTTATTAACTCTTTGTATTGAAGCTGCTTGAACTCTACCAGCTGGAATTTGTTCTCCTTCAGTATTTGATACACAGAAGTGCTGTTTCTACACCAAGGAAGAGACTGACCCAGGCTCAAAGAAAGTGCAGTTTCATAGAATCATAGAATCCTAAAATTTAGGGGTTGGAATGGACCTTACAAATCATCCAGTCCCAACCCCCTGTGCCAGTGTCTCACCACCCTCACAGGAAAAAACCTTTTCCTCACATCCAACCTAGACTTTCCATCCTTCAGTTTGAACCCATTACCCCTTGTCCTGTCCCTGCAGTTCCTAACACAGAGTCCCTCTCTGGCTCCTTGTAGGCCCTTCAGATACTGAAAAGTTGCTCTGATATCTGCACATAGTCTTCTCCAGTTTGAAGGATCATAAAAAAATTGCAGTCTTCAAGTGAATAGATTCTACTTCCCATAAATGGAAAAGGATAGCAAAGACATATCAGCAGGATGGAACAGCATTTCCCAGTCTAAGTGAATGATGCAACAACACTTGTGGAAACCAACAAGACACAGGAACTGAGCCTATAAAAGGAGGCTGAAACCCTCTGCGCTCACAGCCCTCTCCGAGCAGTTTCACCTGCCATTTAAGGCAGTCCTGCACAGAATAATCCTCAGCCTGATTTCCAACAGCCTTGACTGCTCTCCAGCCTGGGCATGAGTCACAGCTCATTTCACTTGTAGAAATGTTAAAACTTATTAAGGTGGATTACAATAGGCAGCTTTGGTAAGAGAAGTGTTGATCCCCTGGAAGAAGTGTGCGATGAGGTAATGCAGCCAGGGTTTGTGCTCTTAATCACACATTCCTCAGGGGAGCTGGCCCCACACCGCCAGGGCTTGGCCTTATTTATCAACAGTCACTCCTGCAGAATGCAAAGTTTTGCTCTCTGCCTTCCTTGTTAGCGCAGATGCAAAATGAGCAAAGTCATTCTAGAGGGAGAAGAAAGGAAATCTCTCCCTCAGAGCTCTGCTAAACCCACAGGTTCCACCGAGTATTGAGCAGAGAGAAGAGGTAGAAGAGCAGGTAAAGCATTTCACAATGTCCACACCCTGACCTATAAAGGTTTCTAAAGTTTTGCTGGGAGATGCCTGTTCCTGTGAATGAATCACTTAGAAAAGGAAGGATCTATAAACAGGGAAGCAAGGAAGGATCTTGCTGGAGAGGCTGCACCCCCCATCCCTCCGTGTCCTGCCTTAAACTGCAAAAGCATCTTAATTACTGACTCTACCTGGACGTTTGGCTTTGTGAAATCACAGCTCATGTTTTACTATGTGTTGCTTCCTCCTCCTTCCTCCCTCTGTAAAATCTCTGTTTCTTTTCAAGCTGTTTTTTTTATGATCTCTTTAATTGTGTGACTACACTGAAAGGACTTACTTGAGCCCCAGGCCTAGGGCTGCCATCAACCATGAAAATATCCCAGGAAACAGAAGCATCAATCCTGGACAGATCAGTGTCCCTATGGCAGGAGCTCCCAGTGTGAGACATGACCTAATGGTAAGGCAGGTGCAGGGCTGTTTCTCCTGGACAAGTTAATTTGCCTTTTGAATGGCTGAATATGCATCAGGAGCTTAAAGGCATAAAATCCTAACAGCTGCTGTGGTAAAGGCACTTTCAATAACTATCTAGACTTAGGGGCTAAACTTTTCAGCTTCCCAATGTCCTAAGGATAAGTCCAAAGAAGTTGATGTGATAAGCTGTTATTAGGCTCTACAGAAAGCAACAAAAATGAGGAATATAATTTGAGAAAAATGTATGTCAATTAAGGGGAATAATTAGTTGGAGCTGGCAGGGAAAAGGAGAAACAAACAGGCTGAAGGAGCTGCAAACTACAGAGCAGAAGTGAGTGCTGAACTCAGAGAAGCACAGCTGTGGCTCAGCTCAGCACCCTGAAATCCACAGGGGGAAATACAGCATTGAATGCACCAAACAAACACACTGGGAGTGACTCTTGCCAGAGCAACTTCAAAGCTGGAAATCTGTAACATTACAGCCAGCGTTCAGAAATTGGGATTGTAACTACCAGTATAGAAAAAAACCCACTTTTTCATGGCTTATTAGTGAGACAAATGATCAATTTTTAGAAGCAGTTTCATCTCCCAGGCTCTGTCCTAGTTAATCTCGCCAGCCACAGTCTCCGAGACATTCTGTGAATGGATCCACTGGAAATAACAGTGCTACTGTGTGGAACAAAACCCCTAAAAACACAACCAAAGCAACATTCTTTCTTTCCTTTAAAATAATCCTTCAAACGTTTGACCACAAGAGTGATGCAAAAACATTTCTCCTGGAAATAAGACCAGGAAAAGTGGGGGACATGGGAAATTTCATTCCCTCCTTTGGGTCCCGCAGGATTCTCCCGCGGCAGCGCAGGGCAGCGAGGGCTGGAGGCAGCTCCGTTCCCAAGGCAGGTGGTGGCCTCTAGTGCCAGGCGGGTAGAGCCGCACGGATCCTCGGGACCTGCCCTGCCCTGCCCCATTCCCTGTTCCTGCCCCTGACCCATCCCATGTCCCAACCCGTGTCCTGCCCTGCCCCATCCCTTGTTCCTGCCCCTGTCCCTACCCCTGTCCCATTCCCTGTTCCTGCCTCTGTCCCATCCCCTGTCCCATTCCCTGTGCCTGCCCCTGCCCCATTCCCTGTTCCTGCCCTACCCCATTCCCTGTTCCTGTCCCTGTCCCATCCCATGTCCCAACCTGTGTCCTGCCCTGTCCCATTCCCTGTGCCTGCCTCTGCCCCATTCCCTGTTCCTGCCCTGTCCCATCCCCTGTTCCTGCCCCTGTCCCATCCCATGTCCCATCCTCTGTTCTTGCCCCTATTCCTGCCCCTGTCCCATCCCATGTCCCATCCTCTGTTCTTGCCCCTATTCCTGCCCCTATCCCATCCCATGTCCCATTGCCTGTTCCTGCCCCTGCCCAATCCCATGTCCCATCCCCTATCCTGCCCCTGTCCCATCCCCTGTTCCATCTCATGTCCCATCCCCTAACCTGCCCCGGTCCCATCCCCTGTTCTGCCCCTGCCCCTGTCCCTGTCCAGCCTCTGCCTCTTCTCCTGGGGAACAACTTCTAACTGGAAATATCTCCTGAACTACTAGTCTAATGTAATTCCTGACAGTGCCAAACTTTCTCCACAGGAGCAGAGATGGATTTTCAGCCTGTTTCCCCTGGAGGGTTTTTTATACCTGATTCTCTGACACAGATCCCCACACTGGGATGGTACTGCAGGTCCCAAGCTGCCCATAGCTTGTCCCTGGTTGTACAAACCCTGGGAAAGAGGATGTCATGGGGTCAGTGGGATGCACTGAAAGGATGATGCTCCAGAGCAGTCCCAAACAAGAAGCTGCAGCTGTGCCTCTGCCCAGGAACCTCTTGGCATTACAAGAGTAATTGTATCCTGGGGGAAAATTGAGCTTTTCTCCTGATTTGGAGGTTCCAAGCGTGACACAACTCAGGTCCCCAAAACCACAGGATTATTGCCTTTAAAGCTAGCAGAAAAATCTGCACAAACAGGCACAGGTGCAACACAGTGTGTTTGCACTTATCTTTTACACCACACGATCAGTGTGCACAGGGCCATGAAACTTGTATTTGCTTCCTGAATCGTATCAGTCTATTACATTTTCTGATGGATACTGAACTCCTCTGGCATTAGGAAACTGGGGAAAGCAGTGAGCTGGAATTGTCTCTGGTTTGGTGGTTTGCCCAGTGCCCTGGCACCTCTGCTGCACAGGGTTTTACAGGGGAGAGATGTGCCTGGCAGACCTGGGTTAGAGCTGATCTTAACGGCACTTTTGGGGGAGAAAAAAAGAGAAGGTTCGTTTGTGTGGCCTGGAGCTGTTTGTGTTGGCACAGAGATCTGATTCTGTTCAGGGAGAGCAGCTGAGACAGGAAAAGCAGCTCCTGACTTTCATTTTCCACCTGTGGCTGGGGAGGGCTGGAACCCACACACTGCCTCGTGCACCACTCCAGGAGCTGGAGCACTTCTCTAAGCATCTTACTATTCAGTGTTTGAACCTACCCCTCTGGTCAGAGCCCTAAGCAGAGAGAAATAAGGTGCAGTGCTTTGATGATTAAGATATTTCATTGGACAAAAGAGAAAAAGGAGAGGGAAATGAGTTAAAAAATACCTGTGAGGCAAACAGTGTAAGATCTTGGGCTGCAAATATTCAGGGCTCAAGTGAATCCGGTTGAGTTGGTGACATCATCCAGAACTTTCTCTTGTCTGATCCCATTCAGCAAAGCACAACACAAAGCTTTCTCCTAGGAGAGAGAGAGAGAGAGAGCTCAAAGGGTGCAGCATTTGCATTTACAAGTGGTGCAAAGGTAGTTAAGAAGAGAAGGAGATGAATTCCTCAGACCCAGAAATACTACTGGAATATGTCTGGAATACTGAACAAGGAATGTCTCTTCCCTGAGTGCATTTTGCACTGTAAAAGTCACTTCAGGACTGAAGATCTTTCAGCTTCAAATTCTTATGCCACCGAAGCCAAACGCAGCTCCAGGGATTGACACGTCTGTTGGATTTCACTCCTAGGATGGATCATCCCTACAGACTGAATTCAAAGACTTTGCCTCATGTAAATCTTCAAGTCAGCCACAAGCAAAGCATCTGTTCCACCTAAAGGAGGCAGAAACACAGGCCCAGAGCTGGGTGCATCTTTTTCCCCTGAGCTCTCCAGTCTGGTTGCCCATGGCTGGTTAACAGGGGTGGTGCAGACAGAATGGCATGTGTGTTATCACAGCCCTGCAGGACTTATCTCTGTGACTCTCTAATGCCCATTAAACTTCCATCACACAGGTGAGATTCCTGCAGGAAATCAATTTATGAGGGTTTTATTATGTCTACAGACAATGCACTGAGACTGGGCATGTCACTGCAGGGAAAGTGTCACACCCACACTGTCCTCTGCAGCTCCCACCGCTGAGTCTGGGGCTGTAAACTGCTCTGCTCAGCTAAAGCACCACCCAAGTGTTCCAGCACTTCTTCACCGCTGGCCAAAACTGCACTACCAGGCTATATATTTGCTCAGCATATATTTATATCACTTAATGTTACAACCTATAAAATAAATGTAAAAGTCAGAATGAGGCAGCTCATGTTTGCCCAGATAACACCTGGGCAGAGTCCAGGAGGTGGAGGAGGCTGAGGTTGCTCCAGGTAGACAGCTGTGTGGGCCAGGAGGAGCCTCTGGCTTTGTGCCTTGTCTTCCCTTCATGGCCTTGGCTGCAGGATTTGGCCTCCCCTGCACTGCCCTGGCTGCAGCTTTGGTGCTCACTGCTGCTCTTCGCAGCAGTTGACATAACCCATTGAGATATGTTTAATGGGAAAAAAAGTATTGAACCAAACAATAGGAGCAAACCCTTCAATATCAGCCTATCCTGGTCTTGGTAAATATTCCTGCAAATATTCCATCTTATTTTTTGGTATAGAAGTATCTATAAAGTGATAAGACCAGAGAAATTGTCAGTGAACAGTTTGGAGGAGGGAAGAACACTAAGAAAATTCAGCCTGATGTCTTCTCACAGCAGGTGTGCACAATGCCTCTGCTCTGTGCTTCCCCTTACATCCACCTAAGACACTTCTGCTTGATAGTCCAGAGGATTTGGGAAGGAAAATCACAGAATCGTAGAATTTAAGGGTTGGAATGGACCTTACAGATCATCCAGTCCCAACCCCTGCCCTGGGCAGGGACATCTCCACACTAGATCAGGTTGCTCAAGGCTCATCCAGCCTGGATTGAACACCACCAGGGTCAGGGCAGCCACCACGTCCCTGGGCAACCTGTGCCAGTGTCTCACCACCCTCACAGGAAAGAACTTTTTTCTCACATCCAACATAGACTTTCCTTCCTTCAGTTTGAACCCATTGCCCCTTGTCCTGTCACTGACGTTCCTAACACAGAGTCCCACTCTGGCTCCTTGTAGGCCCTTCAGATACTGAAAAGTTGCTCTGAGGTCTCCACACAGTCCTCTCTTCTCCAGGCTGAACAGCCCCAACTTCCTCAGCCTGTCCTCATAGGGGAGATGCTCCAGTCCTCTTATCAACTTCATGGCCTCCTCTGGACTTGCTCCAACAGTTCCATGTCCTTCTTATGCGGAGCACACCAGAACTACATGCAGTATTCCAGGTGGAATAATTGCTGGAAATTCAGCTGGAACTAAAGCAGCAGAGCCAGAACACAGGGTGAATGTCTGACCTCAGCCTGACACTCACTTTAATTCAGATCGCTGAATTTTTTGTCTAGAACCTCCAAGGGATGTTTAGGAAAACCATCACCAAGGTAACAGGGAAACTAATTTTAATATGCTCAGAAGACAAAGCAGAATGCTTTCTCTTAAACAGACTGTCACAACACCCTGCAGAGATCTGGGCAGTGAGATCCAGAGCTGAGAGATGTAAGACCACCAGGATCTCTTCTGTACTCCTCTTGAAGCTCCAATGGTGTAAGCTCCACCCTGCAAAGATGATCAATTCTTACTCAGCTTGATTACTTTAACGAGCAACAGACAACACACCTTGAGTCTCTGTAATGACAGAGCAAATGTCATGGTCAATGTACTTTGGTTTTACACCTCATAAAGGTTTTTATTGTCAGATACACCCAAGAGATTCAAGGTCCAACGACATTCCACAGCATCCTCCAAGAAACATGTCCTGCCCTGGATCCGAGCCCTTTGCTTTGGAAGCTGTGTGTTTCCAGAACAGCCAAGTAGGATAGGTTAATTCTCTGCCTTGAGCCAATACTGGTTAGACTAATGCCTAGCACAGTACCCTAAAACACCTCACAGCTCTGATTCCCTAACATCCCTGGTTGGGTGCACAGAAACCTGAAGGTGCCTCCAACACACAGTTTGATGCCTCCAAAGCTCAGTGTCTCACCAATTTCCTTGCCCCAGGGTAGGAGATCAGCCTGTAGAGCAGCTGCTCTCACTAACACATCCTGTGAGTTCATTGTTCTGACTCCAGCACTGTCAGTGCGATGGCCCAAGGACCTGCACCCACACACTGTCCCAGCACACACCTGCCACCTGCTCTCCTGCAGCACAGCAGCCCCTCAGCAGTCGAGGTCTTCCCTTGCTTCCCATGTTCTCCCTGTTTTTCTGTGTCAGCACAGCCAGCTCAGAAGCCCCACAGGATTAGCAGTAGGATGCTGGGTGTCTTCAGGCCCAGCAGGGCAGTTGGTTTCCTGTTCCCAGATTGGGGACAGACCTCCTAGCACAGCACGCCTTAGCTGGTGGTCTCTAGAATATTGATAAGGCAGAAGGACACAAGTTTTGCTTCAACCTCAGCCACACAGGAGGGCTGGAGGCTCCCTGTGCTGGAAGCTGGAGCTCAGCACCTCCTGCCACTCTCTGGACCTCTGCATCTCACATGTGAAACCCAGTGGGCACTGAAGGCTCCTTGCCCTATTACTTCACTTAGGCACAAAGAAATATTCTTCCTGCTTAACTTCAGCTGTGCTGAAAAGCTGAGTTCCATTTGCAGAGGTTTTGTAACCCAGGGAGGTACGAACCTGCTCACTTCTTCCAAAGGGCTGCAGAGAGGATGGCTTCAGGTACATGGTTATAAATGATTCAGCAGATGATTTGTGCTTTATCTTTTATTCAAACGACAACAAAGCAGCCAAACTACCCAGGGAGTGTCCCTGAAACGCAGGCAAACAGATGAAAACCCCTTTACACACTGAGAAGTGGGGGGCAATAACCTGTGTGCTCTTTGTGCTGCCAGCAGTGCCAAGCGTGTGTCAACAGAGGTGGGGTTTACAGCCAGCCAGCTTCCTCTTGGCCCCAGTATAAAGCTGCACAGAGCACACTCAGCTCCTCACTGTCCCATCTCCACCGGCGCCGACCTGGTTCCGTCCAGAGGACGCAGAGCACCATGGCCTTCTCCACCCGCAGCATCCAGCTGGGCTCCAGCAGCCGCCTGCAATCCTCGGCAGGGAGTGTCAGCGGCTTCGGCTCCAGGAGCTTGTCCCTGCAGAAGCTCCAGGCTCCCAGTGTCTATGGGGGTGCTGGGGGCTATGGCACACGCATATCCAGCAGCTCCAGCTACGGCCAGGGCCTGGCTGGGAGCCTCCAGCTCAGCGCCACCAGCAGCGACGTGCTGCTCTCTGGCAACGAGAAGACAACAATGCAGAACCTCAACGACCGTTTGGCCTCGTACCTGGAGAGGGTTCGCTCCCTGCAGAAGGCAAACGCCCAGATCGAGCTGCAGATCAAGGAGTGGTATGGGAAGAACAGTGTGGGCACAAGGCAGGACTACAGCTCCTACTTCACAACCATCGAGGAGCTGCGGAGTAAGGTAAAAGCTGATGAGCCCTCTGTAAATGGCAATGACAGGGAGACAGGCAATAATCTATTGCAGAAAATACACTTGCCCAAATCGCAGTTGTCTCAGCTAAGGTAAACAAATGCTTCATTTTGATCAGCTACAAATTAGTGACAGATCTTAGATAATTTGTAATATGCCTGAAGATATATCATACATGAAAAATCTTTGACTCAGAGTTAACTAATTCTGTTCTATTTGCCTTAGGTGATTTTAATTAGAGAAAGCACTGATGGTAATCTACATATTTAAATATAGTTTAGCATCTGTCAATTTCAAAGTGGGTTTTTTTTAGAAAAGAATGGCAAATGCTCAGGAAAAATAATAGATCACTACTTTAAATAGTAAATTACCACTGGAAACAATGAAATATTCCCAGCAATCAGCTGGCAGATTTGTCAAATTATGTTTCCAGAACTTCTTTCCATCTCTCCCCTCTCACTTTGCATCAGTTCTACTTCCCAGCCCTTAAAAGCAAATCCCTTCAGACAGCAATTCATCCCAACTATTTGATACACTTATTTTACGACAGCATAGTTTGCCTTCTGGAGATCCCCAGTTCCTTCCCTGCACTTCGGAGGGATCTGAGCTGGAACCAGACAGACAGCTGAGGTGCAGCAGGATGGAGGCCACATGCAAAATTCATGCCCAGAAATGGACCAAGTGCACATTTCAGTGCAAAGATTCACCTCTTGTCCCACATCCCCTTTAGATTGCTGATGCCCAGCTGGAAAATGCCAGGCTGGTCCTGCAGATCGACAACGCCAAGCTGGCAGCTGATGACTTCAGGCTGAAGTAAGTTTTATGATCATTTATCAGCTCTCTTTCATCTCCTCTTGTTCAAGAAAGCTTTGGTTATTGGCTCAGTGCTGAGAATGAATCATAGAATCACAGAATTTAGGGGTTGGAATGGACCTTACAGATCATCCAGTCCCAACCCCTGCCCTGGGCAGGGACATCTCCACACTAGATCAGGCTCCTCAAAGCTCATCCAGCCTGGCCTTGAACACCACCAGGGTCAGGGCAGCCACCACATCCCTGGGCAACCTGTGCCAGTGTCTCACCACCCTCACAGGAAAGAACTTTTTTCTCACATCCAACATAGACTTTCCTTCCTTCAGTTTGAACCCATTGCCCCTTGTCCTGTCCCTGCAGTTCCTAATACAGAGTCCCTCTCCAGCTCCTTGTAGGCCCTTCAGATGTTGAAAAGTTGCTCTGAGGTCTCTACACAGTCTTCTCTTTAACTTGTTTCAATGAAAATTTCACTCTGACTGTAACAGTTACCAACTCTAACATTTACCCTGAGCTGCTGCCTTTCAATGCTGACAAAGACACCTCACTGTGCAGGTTTGAGAACGAACACCTGCTGAGGCAGAGTGTGGACAGTGACACCTCAGGACTCCTCCGTGTTCGTGATGACCTGACTCTGACCATATCCGACCTGGAGTCCGAGATCGAGACCGTCAACGAGGAAATCATGTTCCTCAAGAAGAGCCACGAGGAGGTGAGAGCAGCTGAGCACTGCCAGGGAGAGGGTTTTCAGTGCAAACATAAACAGCCTCACTAGGAACCATGAAATCCTCAGGGTCCATGGTGGGATTCAGCTCCAGGTTAGCCCATCCAAACATACATACATAGCAGGAGTCAGGCTGGAAGGGACCACAGCGGGTCATCTGGTCTGATCACCCTGCTCAAGCAGGGTCATCCTAGAATACACTCTAAGGAACTGTGTCCAGACAGTTCCTGAGTGTCTCCTGTGAGATTCTACAACCTCTCTGCAATCTGTTCCAGTGCAGGTACCTGTTTATGTGTTATCCATGGGAATGCACCCATAGCTCTGTAACCAGCTGAGACAGTACAACAGGCACAGCCCAGAGAGGGACTCAGCTCCCTGCAGAGCAAAGAGCCCTCGGCTGGTCAGCTGGGACACTCACTGGTCTGTACTGGTTGTAACATGAGCTCTGGCTCACGCAGACACCCACAAGTTAGATCTGTGTACTCAGTGTCTCCTGGGAGTCTAAGCTCCAACTGAACCTCACCCCTAGTGTTTTCTGTACAGCTCCAAAGGCCTGTGAAGGAGAGTGTTACACACCCACTGCTGATTTCCCCTTTCCAAGGGGAATTTCATGGACTGAAATCCCAACTTCAAAATGACTGTGAACAAAATCTCCATTATGGCCTATTTCCAAGCTCTTCCTACTTCAAACATGTAAATTCCTTGTCACACTGCAGAAAATATGTTCTTTAAACACTGTACTTGAAAGATCCAGCCTAGAAAAACAACCAATTTATCCTCCCACTGGAAAATGCTGTGCAGAACTGAAGCATTTCTATCCTTGCTGGAAGCAGCACAACCATGTGTGGCACTAAGGGACATCCAGGGATCAGAGGCTGAACAGCTCCAGAAATGAAGGGGTGAAGGTTTTCTTTAAGAATAGCTTATGGTTTAGGAGTTGCTACCCCAAAAAGTACACAAATGGGAGCCACGACTTCTCCCCTCATTCCATAGATCTGACGCTGAGAAAACCACCTTTTTATCATCTCTTTATCTATGATGCAGCATTTATTGCTGTAAAATAAGTAAAAAGCTCTATCTAACATGAGGTGCACCAAACAGGATTTACAAGGTGGTTAAGTTGTCTTGCCCTGAGGTCCTCTTTAAGGATTGCTCCTATGTATTTGGGTTCTGAATTAACTCCCAATATCCAGGAGCGATGCTAACCCAATCCCAATTGCTGCAGGAACGTGACAGGCTGTGCAAAGCAGTGAGCGGCTCCGTGAACGTGGAGCTGGATGCTGCTCCCAGCGTTGACCTCGCAGGTATCATGGAGAAGATGAGAAAGGAATACGAAGAACTGGCAGAAAAGTATCGCCAAGAAGCCAAAGAACAGTTTGAAACACAGGTAAGGTCAATCGCTTCAACAGCAACGAGAGTCTCGGCCGTGCCTGGCTGCAGCTCACAGTCCCTCTGCTCTCACTCCAGATATCAGAACTGAACAAGGAGGTTGCCATCAATGTTGAACAGCTGCAGGTGCAAAGGAAAGAGATCACAGACCGGAGACACATCTTCCAGAGCCTGGAGCTGGAACTGCAGTCTGAGCTGAGCATGGTAAAGAACAGAGCACTGGAAAAGGGGTGTGGATAGCAGAGGGTTCCATGGAGAAACATAGGGATGAGAGGCTTTACAACTCAGATGTTATTCTAACACAGAAATTTGACCAACACATCTGTTCTCTCCATGGCCTGCAGAAGCAGACTCTGGAAGCCTCCGTGGCCGAAACAGAAGCTCGTTACAGCCAGCAGCTGGCCCAGATCCAGGGAGCAGTGGCCAGGCTGGAGGATCAGCTGAGGCAGCTCCGAGTTGA
>NW_008691490.1:0-2546 GCF_000695815.1 Acanthisitta chloris | reverse complement strand
CACGTACCGCCGGCTGCTGGACGGGGAGGACAGCGGGTGAGCACACACGGAGCTCGGCGCGTCCCTCTGGGCATCTGACACACTCCAGCTGCTTTGGGGTGGGGAAGGCCATGGCCCAGTTCTCAGCTGCAGCATCAGAGCAGGCTGCAGGTCAGGCTGGGCTGCTGAAGCTGCTCTGGAACTTTGAGGTGGCTCTCTTAGCCTACAGATGATCACTCTGTGACCTGGGTACATGTTCACACTTCAGTCTTGGATCGACTTGTCCACGACTGAAAGTGGGGCAAGCAGAGGGTGGATGTTCCCCCAGATTCTGCCCATTCAGTTGTTCAGGTTCAGGAGCCAGACTGAGCATGAGCTGAAGCCACGGCACTGTAGAGATGAGTCTGCAGGTCAATGGCACCTGCAGCTTCATAGAATCATAGAATTTAGGGGTTGGAATGGACCTGACAGATCATCCAGCCCCAACCCCTGCCCTGGGCAGGGACATCTCCTCACTAGATCAGGTTGCTCAAGGCTCATCCAGCCTGGATTGAACACCACCACGGTCAGGGCACTCACCATATCCCTGGGCAACCTGTGCCAGTGTCTCACCACCCTCACAGGAAAGAACTTTTTCCTCACATCCAACCTAGACTTTCCCTCCTTCAGTTTGAACCCATTGCCCCTTGTCCTGTCACTGCAGTTCCTAACACAGAGTCCCTCTCCAGCTCCTTGTAGCCCCTTCAGATACTGAAAAGTTGCTCTGAGTTCTCCACACAGTCTTCTCTTGTGCTTCAAGGTTTTACCTTGACAGAGATAACTCATGCAAACGAGTGTCTCCTGGTTAAAAGTCTGGATGAAAGGGCATTATCTTCCCTGGGAAATGTACAAGGATGTTTCTTCAGTACATTAGGTGCCATATATTTATGTTTTCTAATTTACAATTTGAACAGGCAATTTCAATTGGAAGTAGCGAAAGAAGAGACTGAAAAAGGTATGTGCCATCACCCTATTTCTGTTTTGGTGTTGCCTGCTGGAATGTTATGGAATGAAGTAGCCTAAAAACAACAGCTTCAGAGCAAACAGTCAGTCAGTAGGCTCTCACACCAAGAAAGCAATCAGCTGTATGAAAGTTACCCTACAGGAACTGTACAAATCCTAGGCTGATGTACACAATTCAGGTGCCCAAAGTGAAACCAGACTCACCTTACCCATTCTGTGATTCTGTGACTCCTCACAGAGCAAGAGAATGACAGAGAGTTACTGAATTCCCCCCCCGAGGGACTCAAGAAGGATCTACCTCTCCCCTCCGGCTGCACAGGGAGGCTGAGGCTCCCAAATAACATGAAAAATATCCCTTTCAATGTTAGACTATTGCAATGTTTGAGGTGTGTAAGTTTGTGCTAAACTGAAGCAAAACTGTGAGGATGGATAGAAAGTTATTGTGTCCACTATAGCCTATGGGTAACATACTGAATGTCCAAAGGAAGAGAAACCAAATCCTGCACACCCTGAAAGTTTCCCTCAGGTATCTGTAGATTGAAAAGTTCTTGTTGGCTATTTCCTCACTGGCTGCTAGTACTGCAGCAATTCTGCCCTGCCAGTGCACACTGCACTGAACTAATTCTCTGATCCATTTCCTCACCAGAATCAAGCAAAAGCAGGAAGATCAAGACAATAGTTGAGGAGGTGGTTGATGGCAAGATTGTCTCCTCTGAGGTCCAAGAGTTTGAAGAGAAGATCTAAATGGCACTAGCAGAGACACCTCTGAGCTTCCCGAAGCTGATGCCAAAACAGATTAAACTTTATAAATAAACAGATCTCACTCTCCCTAAACCCCAGAAGTGTTGAAAAATGCCAAATTACCAAAGCTCAAGCAATTGTTGCTGTTGGGGGGGAGTGTTAATAAAAAATAGTAAGTTCCAAAGTGCAAGAGTTTGGGTTTACTTGCAGAGTGACTAAATACCTCAAGGCAAAAAAATCAAATCAACCTGGTATAAATGTAGAATTGCTTCCAAGACAGATAAACCTGCAGTATTGGTTGCTTAAAAGGCAGTAAACACCAGTTCAGTGCACCTTTCCTGAACCTTCACTCCCACTCAAACCTGTGCAGCTTCACTTCACTGGAACCTGATTTTCACAGAACGAAGAAGTGTCAATTTGCTTTCCACAAATTAAAATGAATATATAAAGTGCAGAAGCCTATTGGTTATTTTTCTCTCTCTGTGAATGATTATGTCACCAGGGACTGGTGATCATGTCACCAGGGACTTTGGACAAGAGGCTCCCCATGAGCTGCAGTGTGAGCTCAGCCCAGGAAGCCAATCAAATCCTGGGCTGCAGCCAAAGGAATGTGGGCAGCAGGTCAAAAGAGGTGATTCTTCCCCTCTGCTCTGCTCTGGTGAGACCCACCTGGAATCCTGCACACAGCTCTGGTGTCCTCAACACAAGAAGGATTTGGAACTCTTGGAGCAAGTCCAGAGAGGGCCATGAATTTGCTAAGAGGACTGGAGCACCTCTCCTGTGAAGACAGGGGGGCTCTCAGTTCAGGAAAGACATTGAGGTGC
>NW_008691489.1:0-475 GCF_000695815.1 Acanthisitta chloris | reverse complement strand
GTCCCTTGGTTGGGTCCCAACTCACTCCATGACCTTTTGTGCATGGAGGCTGGTGAAGAGAGGAGACACCACTCAATTCTTAGCACTCAGAAACCCTTTGTATGAAACAAACCTCTGAGTTTCTAGTACTGAAACCATACATTTTGGGTTGGAGTGCCAATCTCTGCATTGAGACAGTGTCAGGCACCAGGAAAAGGTTGCTTGAGATCAGAGAAGCAGCAGGGCTAGGACAGAGAGTGTTGGTTTCTCAGGGACAGGCTGTATAGATGCCTCATCAGGGTGAGACATAAACTGATATGGATGTTCATTCCCCAAGTCAAAGGAAGGTCTGGAGAGATCATAGTATCAGTGCTGATATGTCACGGAGAGCTATTACTCCAGTTCAAATCAGCTCGAACTGATTGTTCTAACCATGGTGTTATGTGATAAGAGATTCCTCATCTTTATTTGAACCCACAAGGGGGGAGGGGCAGAG
>NW_008691488.1:6262-7593 GCF_000695815.1 Acanthisitta chloris | reverse complement strand
CATCGAGTCCAACCCTACCGTCATTACCGGATCATGGCACTAAGTGCCACATCCAGTCAATGGAAGCACATGTAACTGTTGGAACAAGTCCAGAGGAGGCCATAAAGTTGCTAAGAGGACTGGAGTATCTCCCCTGTGAAGACAGGCTGAGAAACTTGGGGCTGTTCAGCCTGGAGAAGAAAAGGTTGCATGGAGACCTCATAGTAGTCTATCAGTATCTGAAGGGGCCTAGAGGGAAGCCAGAGAGGGAATCTTTGTTAGGAGCTGCAGTGACAGAACAAGGGGCAATGGATTCAAGTTGAAGGAAGGGAAATTTAGGTTAGATATTAGGAAAAAGTTTTTTACTGTGAGAGTGGTGAGACACTGGCACAGGTTGCTCGGGGAGGCAGTGGATGCCCCAACCCTGGTGGTGTTCAAAGCCAGGCTGGATAAAGCCTTGAGCATCCTGGTCTAGTGGGAGGTGTCCCTGCTCATGGCAGAGGGTGTTGGGGCTAGATGATTTGTAAGGTCCATTCCAAGCCTTTAACAATTTATGAATCTATGAATAATGCTGGAATTAGGTTGCCTCCCTGTTCAGAATAATAATGGTAGTCTGGTTAGTGCAGGCATCAGTCAGTTTAGTGATCAGTGGAAAGTCTGCAGTGAAAAGAGTCCTGTATGGCTTCCACAAAATGAAAGAAATCAGTGTTCTGTGGATCCAGCTCTACCACTAGAGCAGCTGGTAGGAGCTGCTTGATAATATTTCACTAGGATTCAGAGATTTAATAACAGTTACTGTGTGAAAAAGATGCAGTTAGATTAATCTCACATTATTGAAATTGTGAACCATAAATATTGTAAGAGGACCAGGGCTGGAAGGCTAAAAGAGATGATCCAGCAGTACCAGCAGGGCTTGGGAACAGGTTTGAAAGCAGCATTTTGTTCAAAATGCTTCATGAAAAACAGTAACAGGCCATGAAGAGTTTGGGGTATGGAGGCAGGAGGCAATTGATACAAAACCAGATTTTCTTTCTGGAAAGTGATAAAGTGTGGGAGTGGTGCTAGTGAGGAAACTGGGGAGCTCACCATCCCCTTCCCTCTCCTCCCTCTGACAGGCACAGGGCACTGCACTGTCTGCACCAGCACTGAGCTCCCTCTTTTAAGTACCTCAGCATATTGCAACCAGTGTGATTTTAAATTTCAGCCTTAGTGGGGACATGACTTGTTCAGTAGGCAGCTAGTCCAGCCCTGTATTCAAGAGTGACCATGAAAATGCCTCAACATCCACCGAGACTGAGAAAACCCAAATATTGGGAAATACTAGGTTGGGTCCCCAAACCAAATGTGTGTGG
>NW_008691488.1:0-6246 GCF_000695815.1 Acanthisitta chloris | reverse complement strand
GGACCAGAGGACAAACACAATGGCATCAGCCCAGGATGTCTTTTGCAACAGCAAATGTTATTGATAGTCAACTCACGAGCTTAGGTGACTCAGGTGTCTCAGATCCAGGACAGGTATTTGGATGTGTAACACTGAAAGTAGGATACACCTGGACAAGCTGTATAACCCAGTGGTTTCAGTGGACAGCATTGCTGGGCCGTGGGCACTGAGGCAGGCACAGACCAGTTTTGCTCACACATCTCCAGTGGCATGGGCAAATCTGAGATCTGTTTCCCAAATTGGTAGGTGGCAGATAAAGGATGTTGGTATTTGTAAAACTGGCATGTTTACCTCTGAGAGCAAGAAAACATTTTTTTTGAAGCTCTCAGTCTTCAAGTCCCTCCAGCACAGTAGAGCACAGAACCTGTGGAGTTCCCTGTGCCCCATGTTTATAGGACAGGTGAGGAGGTCTCTTCCCAGGTGCTGTCAGGAGAGACACTCACCATCAGTCTGGTGTGTGTAATTCACATAACCTGGCTGTGACTATGGTGGAGGGAAATGTTCCTTGGGTGCTGCCATCACTATGCCCCTGTCTTTACTGGGCCAGTGGGTTGGAACCCTGGGCCACCTGTGGCATGTCCATTGCCCACCCTCTGTGGGAGGAGAGAAACTCATGAGGAAGGGAGCTTTTGGACTTTGTGTATGGGATTTCAAGCAAGGTGAGCAATATTCACTGACTGTTTTTTGCAGGGAGAGAGTTGGCTCTCGCCTGGACACAGAGTTATTTTATCACCCAGAGATGTGCTCTGGGACATCTGAAACTGCCAAGGGGTTGCAACAGTGTTCATGTGAGTTGCAAGCAGTCCCTCTGCCTGGTACTGCATTAATACTGCCTAGGTCAATTTGTACAAGTTGAGCAGGATTTTTTGACACAGCAATGGCCCTAAAACTCAGGAATTCCTAATTACCATCACAATCCTCTCATTGCATGACTAATACTCAATATGTGACGCAGCACTAATTGTCCATTTTGATTCAGAGGTTGCAACTAATTACTGTTGTCCTGACGAGTGTTTCTATACTTCATCCTGTTCACACAAACAGAGTTGGTAGGAATACATCAAACACTTCCTCTACCCAAGCCAGTCATTCAAGAAGTACAAAATTGCAGTGAATGTGCTGGCTAGTAGTGCCAGCAAAAGGCTGAGGGCCAGCTGGAGGTACATCCCCAAGTCATGGTGTGAGAGTGAAATTCATACACACTTTTGTCAAGTAGGAAGAGTGGACTTCAATTCCCCATCTGGTTAACCTCACACCTTTCCTAGCATCACACCTAACTTGGAAGTTTATCTATATGACTCTATAAGACTATATGAAATATGACTATAAATAATGCTTCCCTGAACAAGGTCATTTCCTAATTTTTAAAGAGGAGCAGCAGCAGAGGCTCCTTCCAGGCAGAAGTGTGGCAGCTGGCACGTGCCCATGCCTGCCCCAGGCCAGCTCAGTGGCAGCACACTCCATTGAGTCACTGCTCCTCGCAGCACCCCGTGCCATGGTGCCAACCCTCCTCCCACACACCACTCCTGCACCTCTGGACTCACTGAACCATCCAGCTATTAAGGTCATGGTGACACTCTGGACACTGTTGCAAGCAGTCAGAGCAGCTGAAAAAGTGCCTGGAAAGCAAAGGCAGTGTCCCTGAGCATCTGTTTTGTGACAGGAATGGTGATGCTGCCCGAGACCCGAACTTCCCGTTGAGTCTAAACATGCCCATGGCATCCATCAACATCCTGATGTTCATGCCAAGGCTGCTGCTCACAGCCACCAAGGACGTGAGTCACTGGCTCCCTTCAAAACACAGTGCCCTTTCCTGAGGGGTTGGTTTTGGGTTTGGTTTGGTTTTTTTTTTCTTTTTAATATTCCCTTTCCCTTGAGCGAAGCCTTCTCTCCTTTGTGAGGTGAGACAGGGAGTGCCAGGGCAGAGCTCAGCTAGCACAGGCAGAGGCAAAGTGTTATGGAGAAACAGACTGGGAGCAAGGAGCTTTAGTCTGAATGCAGCCCTATCACCCCATCCCTTCCATCACCATCTTAGTTATTAATATTTCATGCTTAATTAGTAACATAGATTCTACCTCTGCTACTAACATACTGTGATGCTCAAAAAATCTTTCAGTACCCCCATGTGTGATCTTTACACAGAACAGAAAGCTGACCTCTGTGAAGTGTTTCATAAACCAAGAAAAATAAAAATAGTTTCCCCCCAGGAGCTGTTTTCCCTATCTCAAGCAAGAGTTTCCCAATATTTATTTGTCTGCTTTTTTATTTAAAAAATAGTTTAAAATCTTTGCAGTTGTTATAGAAACAAACTGTACAGAGTCTCCAACATGTGACAGTCTGGGGTAATCTCACTGACAGTATTGCACACACATTAGCACACACATCAAATGAAAATAACATTTTAGAAGGGACCATATTCCATGTCATTCCCCCACAAGATTATTTCAGAGGGTAGGAGAGACCTGCAGCTGTTTGGAAAGTATTAGTCTTCTTGCAGAGTGAGTCAATATTTAGTGACATATCTTTTTCCAAGTAAATCAGAGTACAAAAATCTTCCACTTTACTGAGGCTCTGGGAATGTTTGTGCAGAAAGAAAGGTGGCAACAAGCAGCTTTCTGCCACCATCCCCCTGGAGCAGAAGTGGCTACATCCACTGCTGGTACCTGAGAGCAAGGTGCCCCCTCAGTCTGCCCTGGCACAGGCAATGTGATGCTGCTGCTGGAACTGGTAGTATGAACACAGTGTTAAAAAGACACACCACATTTTCAGGGCACCGTGTGCTCACTGGTGAGTGCCCACTGGAGTGGGCAGCAAGGAGTCCACAATGCAGGACCATTACCAACTCAGGCTCTGCCTTAGAACAGGATATATTCGATAAAATGTGAGCTTTTCTGACACTTGACACCAAGTCAAGTGTCTGTACCAAGCCCAGTCTGTACCAAGTTACTTTATGCAGCTAATGCCTTGCTGGGGCAGAGTAGCTGCTCTCTTCCCATGGGATGCTCATGCACAGCTGCTCTGCCCCCTGGGGCAGGAGGAACTCCAGCCACAGCCTCTCTGGGCACTGGTGGGGCTGCTGCTGACTCCAAGCTGTGTGGGCTGGGGCTGATGCACAGTGACCATGGCCCTGCCTCACCCCACACTCCTGATGTAAACTGGGTGAGGTCATTTCAACTGGAGAGCATCCACAGGGCCGTGTTGTGGGCTCAGCAGAACACAACTGTTTTGAGGAGTAAGAAATCCAAACACATTCATATATGCATGCATTTACACACATCTTTGCGTGCATACATATGTGTGTATATATATATATATGTACACACTGGAATAAATACTGCAATCATGTTGTAGTGCTATGGGTAGCCTGAGGTATTTGGTGTATTAGACAGCAGCCAGCTTCCATCTGACTTTAATGAGTGTTTGCTAATGCCTGTGTATTAAATGAATGCTGACTGAGACAAATACAACTGATCATATCAGTAACATATGCAGAAGATAAATCTAACTCCTCAGCTAAATGCATTGCCCTGCTCTCCTTCTCTGTCTGGCATTTTCAGGCTCCAAGCCTGCTACAATCATCACACAGGACTAGCTAAAAACACAGACTAGAGGCACAGGAATGATTTGGGCTGCAGGAGCACCCTGTGATATTTAACTTTTTGGCTAATATTCATAACATCCAAACTACACATGGTGATGAAGAAGAGGTAGGTACCTACCCACAAGATGAAAAGCCAGTGCAGGGAGTACAGCATGCCCCAGGCACACAGCTGGAATAGCTGCTGGGGAGGGTAGAGCCCAGCCCTGCTTCCCATGAGGACTTAAACACTTTGCAAATGTTCTAAGTCCACCTTCAAGAAAAAAAAAAGAAATGGAAGGTTTTTCAGCTCTTTGGAGGTATATAGGAACTGGAAGTAGGAAATCCTCTGTGTAGACCCATACATGAATCATGAGTCTCTGTTTTGGTTCATTTAGGTGTGGGCTTTCGTTTCCACTGTGGCTATTTCACCCACTGGTTTAGTGGTTTAAATAGTCAGCCAAGACATGGGAACCCCTGGTCCAGCCCCTTCCTGTGCCCAAGGACAGTTGCAAGTTCGTGTTGCTGTCTCAGTTTCACTGGTGGAAGTTCTCCCTTTTTGTACAGAGTCCATAAATATTTCTTGAGTCAGGTCAGCATGAGTCTCTTGGCCTAGAGGTCGCCAGTTACCAGCAGAGGTTGAAAAGCCCTTTCCTATCCTCACTCCTTTAAATATTGAATACCAAATACTGAAAAGTTTTCTGCAGCACATTCCTTGCCACCAAGACCTAAATTGTGTGTGTGAGGGGTCAGCACCTTCCCTCTCCTTGGCTGCACTGTCCTGGGAGGTGATAGACATGTTAGGACTTTGATGACTACAAGCATGAGAAAGCAGAAGATAACAGAATTAGATCCTTATAAGGTCAGAGCAGGTTGCTGTGATACACCTAAATTGTGGGTTATGATGTTGTCTGAGGCTCTGCTTAGATGTGAGTGGGTGGAGTGTAATCTAACAGCTGTAAAGATGCAGCAGGGATTAAAACCAAAGGTGGCCTCACTAATCTTTTCTGAAATACATGTCATCTGTATGAGTTCAGAACTTCATCATGGATGCTCAGTCTTCTAATGATGATCCTGCCAATGATGCTGCCTGTTGCTAGTAGCAGGACCAGGCAAACTCTTACAGCTCTGCTCTGTTAGAGGCTCTCAGCTATGGTAACACAATAAAACATTTTGCTTAAGGTGAAAGACTTTTCCTGGGATAGCATTTTGGAAATCTAAAGGCAGGGGAAGAAATTAAATTGAGGAAAGAAAAATTCTATACACCTTTGTTCATTTCCAGTACAACACAACAGTCACTTTTCTGAAGTCTCCTTGACTTTCCCCAACCACATGAATCACTTTGTGTCTGAAATTCTCTCCAGGCACATTGGTTTCCTCTGCTCTTATGGACATACCTCATCCTTCCATTTTTGCTCTCACCATATGAAATTGCACACAGTAATGCACTTGACTGACTGAACTGGAAGCGAGGCCTCATGGAGCTCATCCTTAACCATGTGGCAGATTGGTTCTTCCCACTGCCCTCATCTCTCATTGTTTCTAAGTGTTAAAGCAGTGAGAGACCTGCCTTGGCAGGGAGGTGCTCCTCAACCAACAGAAACCAATAATGGCAGAAGGATTTTGCTGCATCAAACAAATCCCTGGCAGCACTGTAGCTGCATGTTTCCCCGATGGTTATCTCCTTTCCCAGGGTGCTCTGTAGGTGCAGCTCAGGGGAAACGTGTTTCACCAAGTTAGTGTCAACCCGTGCCAACTTTTATTCAGCAGCAATAAGTTCTTAGCATGTCTTCCAGCATCCCTTCCAGCAACCAGCCCTTGGCATCATCCAGCACAAAACAGAAACACAGTTCACCCTCCGCTGCTGTCCGGGAAGGAGTGATGTGTCTGTTCTCTCCCCTCCCCAAGCCTTGTGTTCCTGCTTTCCCCCAGGCTGCAGAGGAACAATCCTTGCCTTGTTCCTGCTCAGTGACCTGGCTCTTAGCATGTCTTCCAGCATCCCTTCCAGCAACCAGCCCTTGGCATCATCCAGCACAAAACAGAAACACAGTTCACCCTCCGCTGCTGTCCGGGAAGGAGTGATGTGTCTGTTCTCTCCCCTCCCCAAGCCTTGTGTTCCTGCTTTCCCCCAGGCTGCAGAGGAACAATCCTTGCCTTGTTCCTGCTCAGTGACCTGGCTCTGAGATTAACTGAGTGGCTGGATGCACAGGCAGAAACCCCAGGGCTGAATCTGGGCATAGTTGGCATCTGCCTTTGCCCCAGCCACTTAGACCAGTTGCTGCAGTGGATGGAGATTTAACATAACCTAGGAAAGATGATGAAAAAAACCCACCTCAACCCTCCCTGTTTTTTGAGAGGGTGATCTATAGGGTCTGTTGGGTGGAAGGGGCATCTGCAGGGAAAGACTCCTGCTGTGTTGCTGTTGGAGCTGTGGGGAGGAGGACTGCACAGAAGTGGGGGACAAATAGGTGACATTCAGAGCAGCAGAGGCCACAGATGACTTACCTGCTAGCTGTGAGCTGGATAATAACAATAATAGTAGTAGTGGTAATAATAATAATAACAATATAGGCCCTTTGTAGGGTGCTGCATGCCCCAGGGAGACACCACACACCAGGAGTGGCACTTGG
>NW_008691487.1:0-807 GCF_000695815.1 Acanthisitta chloris | reverse complement strand
CATCCCGATCCGGATTGTTCTCATCCCCATCCAGAGTGTTCTCATCCCCATCTGGATTGTTCCCAAACTGTTTTGTTGTGATCCCGATCCGGATTGTTCTGATCCCGATCCGGATTGTTCTGATCCCGATCCGGAGTGTTCTCATCCCGATCCGGATTGTTCTCATCCTGATCTGCATTGTTATCCCAATCCGGAGTGTTCTCATCCCCGTCCATTTTGTTCTGATCCCGATCCGGATTATCCTCATCCCAATCTGTTTTGTTGTGATCCTGATCCGGATTGTTCTGATCCCGATCCATTTTGTTCTGATCCCGATCCGGATTATCCTCATCCCAAACTGTTTTGTTGTGATCCCGATCCGGATTGTTCTGATCCCGATCCGGATTGTTCTGATCCCGATCCGGAGTGTTCTCATCCCCATCGGGATTGTCCTCATCCTGATCCATTTTGTTGTGATCCCGATCCGTTTTGTTCTGATCCTGATCCGTTTTGTTGTGATCCCAATCCAGATTGTTCTCATCCCGATCCGGATTGTTCTGATCCTGATCTGTTTTGTCCTGATCCTGATCCAAATTGTTCTCATCCCGCTCCATTTTGTTCTGGTCCCGATCCGGATTATTCTGATCCTGATCCGGGTTGTTCTGGTCCCGATCCGGATTATTCTCCCGATCCGGATTTTTCTGATCCTGATCTGTTTTGTCCTGATCCTGATCCAAATTGTTCTCATCCCGCTCCATTTTGTTCTGGTCCCGATCCGGATTATTCTGATCCTGATCCGGGTTGTTCTGGTCCCGATCCGGATTATTC
>NW_008691486.1:0-431 GCF_000695815.1 Acanthisitta chloris | reverse complement strand
CCACATGCATTATACATCATTAGACATGACATCACAAAATGCCACTTTTATTCTCATTTGAGCATGTCTGATATACTATTGGGTTTATGTGTTTCTATGAGAACCTTTTTGTATTTTACATGAGAACTTTGCATGCATAGATAACCTAGCTGAAGGTAGATGCCCTTAATGACTGGACCAGTTATGCATTCAGAGAACTTGCAAGTCCAACAACTGTCAAAAATAGCCTTATGAACTCAGCTGGTATTAGATGTGTTATTGTTAAAGGAACAAGGGGCATGTGGAATGTTAAATCTTACTGAAACTGAATGTTGTATTACTGTTCACAATGCAACAGCATCAATTGAAGAAGCCTGAGCCAAAATGAAGGAAATTGCTGATCGACCATCAGAACTTTTTCTATTACTCCAACCCAAGGACTGGCTGCAAGG
>NW_008691485.1:10573-13947 GCF_000695815.1 Acanthisitta chloris | reverse complement strand
ATAGAGCTTCTCTGTCGGCCGCTTGGTCCCTCCTTTGTGCCTCGGCATCCGTCCCTGTGGGTCAGGGCGTGTTTTTCCGTCCAGTTCTGACCACTTCCACGGGGTCTAAATAGGCTCCGAGTGCGGCAGTAACCGCAGAGTTAACGCATAGAGCTTCTCTGTCGGCCGCTTGGTCCCTCCTTTGTGCCTCGGCATCCGTCCCTGTGGGTCAGGGCGTGTTTTTCCGTCCAGTTCTGACCACTTCCACGGGGTCTAAATAGGCTCCGAGTGCGGCAGTAACCGCAGAGTTAACGCCTCCTTCTTTTCTTGTGGCTGGGTTGGGGGCTGAGCCTCATGGGATCCAAAACTGTCTTTTTTTTCAAGACTGTCGAAGGCTTATTAAACTCCTTTATAGCTCTTCATTAGCTCCCTGCCACTCGCAGGACAATTCTCAGAGTGGAGATTAGCGTCTTTGCTTTGAAATGAGCCATCGAAGCCTCGACATGATTGGCATGTTTAGAGCTTTTGTGTTTTCCAGGCAATTCTCCCTCCTACGATTGCGCCTTTGTTTGTCGATCCAACTCCCTGCTCCCCTCCAAGGGCAGAGCTCCAGCCTCCGGCAGCAGGACCCGAGAACAGCAAGGCTCTGCCCCCCTGGGTGGACACAGGGAGCTGAGCCCTTGCTGCTCCGGCTCTGCCCACCAGCCCTGGCCCCTGCCTCTGCAGTTGGCCTCCTCTCACGCAGCTCCAGAAAACTGCCAGAGATGGATGTGAGAGCACTGGAGTGTGCAGGGGGTGCCGAGGCCTCGCAGGGTCACATCTCCTGGAGCCAGCCTTGTCCTGTGCCATCATTCAGGCTGCCTGGCCAAAGGGCTGGGGCACAAGAGGGTGCCTTCTCACTCAAGTGAACCCTTTGGTGACTCCAGGCAGCTCTGGAGCTCTGTGCTCCACAGGGATCTCAAGACTTGTGCTGTGTTGTCCTCCCCTACACTCCCCCACCCCTGCCAAAATGGGTTGTTTGTTCAGGCCTCTTCACTTAAAGATCTTTTAAATGAGATTTAACCCAAACCTAGGATGGAAAACACAGGCTGTTTCCTTCATGTCCGCCCTTCCCAGTCTTTTTCATCTTGCTGCTCCTGTGCGGTGCATCAGGTTGTCACTGCCTGGGCCAGTGTACCAAGAGACTTTCGTAGCCCTTGTGTACATCTGTAATCAGGATCATCAGCTTATCTGCATCAACCTTCTCTGAGAGAGGCTGCAGCAGACTTGCCCTAGTCTTTCTGCCAGGAAAATTGCTGTGGGTGCTCCTGGAAGCTGTTCTGGTGTAAAGAAAGAGACATGGTGCTTGTGGCTTTTGCCAGGTGCCAGGTTGGGCAACACAGCACAAAGCTGCACATGGCCCTGCTTGGAGGGGCCCTTCTGGGTCCACGTGAGGCTGCAGAGGTGGAAGAAGGACCCTATTGAGATGCTGGTCTTCTCACAGGCTGTAATCAGAGTAATTGGTTAATGGGCAGAAGTCCAGCCAAGCCTCTGTGGCATCTAATTGTATTAGAGAACCACAGAAATGGGAGAAAGCTGCTGTTAACTCTTTGTGCCCTGGTCTGCTCAGCCTTCCAGTCTCTTGCTAGGGGAGGCAGTGCTGTTTGTGTCTGCCTCTTCTGACTTTAAGGGGTTTGCTGATGCTCTCAGGCTTCCTTACCTGACATCTGTCTGTACAACAAGGATGTGTGCTCCGAAGCTCAACTTTCTGGAAAGCTAGAGGTGTTCAACGGGGACCATCTTGCTGTGCTTCATCAGTTTGTACTGATGGAGTTAAACAAGCAGCCATCATCCCACCCTGTGTTCATGTTGCTTCCAGACCCTGTGTGTAATTGGGATCCTGTGCCAGGAAGGCACAGCTCCCTTGGCTGCCCAGACCTGGGCAGGCTGGGGCTGGATGTTTAATGAAGAGATGCAAGTGGCACTCTGGCTGCCAAGAGCTCTTCTCCTTCAGTTGTTACAACAGACAAATGCAAGGTTAAAAATTAATTTGCTAATGGGCTGCCCTTTGTCCATGCAGCTGTTGTGCACCAAGGCAGCATTTCACCTTGCAGTGACCATGCAGCCAGTGCTGCTGGTGGTGCTGTGGCCATGTGTGGCCTGAGCACACGAAGGTAGCTTGGCTGGACCGGCTGGTTGGATAGGTGTTGCTGCTAGGACTCCGAATGGGAGATGCTCCATGCGGACTAGTCTTCCAGAGGGCAGAATTGAGTGGGTGTAGCTCTCTCCCATTGTTCCATCCTGACACCCGCTTTTCAAGAGGATGAGCCCCCAGGCTCTGAACTGATGGTACAGAGTTGATTTAGAGAATCTGGCGCTGGGTCAGAAGTGACATGGCTTAGGACACTGTGGTTTGCTATAACAGGGCTTAGCTTAGACTTGGTTAAAAAACTGTTAAACATGCAGGCTTTGTGCTGAAATGGATGTTATCTGTGTCTTCCCAGTTCTCCTTCTGGCTTTGTTAGCTGTTGTAGAGCTGACACAATCTTCCTGTGAACTCAAAAGCTGGTTTGTGGGGAAGCTCATGGCTCTTCTGCTGGGTTACAACCTGTTAGTGAATAGGTCAGGAGTGCAGCCGTGCCTACAGCCAGCTTTCTGCTTGTGTGCCATGGTTTCCAAACAAACCTTTGAGCCCTCCATGCTTCAGTCCCTCCCAGCATCCTGCAGGGCTGGGTGCTACCAGTCTACTGTGCAGCCCCCTGGCCTGGAGCCTCGCTGTGATGGGTGAACAGGGAGCTTGAAATAGAGGCAGCAAGTAGTGAGACAGCAAAGCTGTTCACAAGGCTGGTGGCCACCCCTGCGATTCCCCAGAGCACTCCTTGCTGGGTTTTTGGGCACCGTGGTGCTGTTGGGTCAGTTCAAGCTAGCCAGAGGTGGGCTGTTTAGACCCCAGCACAAATGGTCTTTGCCATTTGCAGGCAAACACCCACACCCCTGCTCTCCTTTGGATAACTTTGCTCGTGGTTACCAGCGCCCATTTGATAAAAGGCTTTGCCTGCCCTCTCCAGAGTTAAATACAGCCTTACTCTGTTTTCAGTCACCTTTGAAGCCTGGGGTCTGCTCCCTCCCACGGAGAAGCTCCCAGCTGCCTTGCTCTCCGCATGGTACCTCTGCTTGCCCCGGAGGCTGGTGCACAGTTGCTATTCCTGCCTACACCTAATCCTGTCCTGTCAGGGAGGAAGGACGCCTGGATCTGTCCTACACGGTGGTGGATTTGGAAAGAGCTCACAGTGGTTGTGGCTTTGGTGTTTGCTATAAACGTTGGGTACCACTGGGAAATAGCAGTGATATGCACCAGGGTCCCAGGAGGAGCCTGGGGAGAGGAGAATGACTCTGCAGGGAGAGAAAAAGGCCTG
>NW_008691485.1:0-10538 GCF_000695815.1 Acanthisitta chloris | reverse complement strand
CAGGGAGCCCTGGCTCCCGATAAACAAAGCAGTAATTAGAGCTTCAGTTTCCTCTTCTTTGTTAATCCTTGATACGATCTTTCTTAGGAAATGCTGTACCTGCAGAGGAGTCAGGAACTTGGTGTGAAAGCTGAGACTTCTTGCAGAGCACAACTCCATTCCCGAAAGTCCCAAGTCCAGCTGGGTTTCCAGGGCCATTGCTAGGGTGGAAACCTAGAGTAGCCCCAAGGCTTTTGGTGGGAGGAGGGTGTCAGTCCCAGGGCCGGGAAACCTCTTTGGGCTGTCCATTTGGTCTGAATGGATTCTGTGTGAGCTGGGGTTAATGCTGGGCTTTGAAATGTGAGTTTATGAGATTTTCACATGCCTGATGCTCTGCTTGACATTCTGCAGGCAACCATTTTCTCTGGGTTGACGTAAATGATCGGAACAAGCCATCCGTCTTCCTGGGGCGATGAGCACCATGAGCTGACAGCTCAGGGATTTTGCAGCGTCTCTCAGCTCTGACAGCCCTGTGTGGTGCATGCCAATGCAGCCTCCTTGCTCCTGTCTGGGCAGTGGGGACCCTGTGCTTCTGCCCTGAGGTCTCAGGTCACCTCCTGACAATCGGAGTTGATTCTTTGCCATCTCTTCTCTCCCTGTGTTTCAGTGTGTAGTACAGCAGTCATTCCCCTATGCTGGTGGCTAGGAGACCAGAGTCTGTCCCCAGGGAAGTCTTAATCCTGGCAGTGGCTCCTTCATCCATCTACAGGGCTGTGCTGGGGGAGTCATCCAACAGTCTTGGGCTCTGACATTGGCTCCCTGTTGCATGTCTTTTGAAAGTTTTTTTGACCCTTGGGTGTGTGAAGTGGTGTGGTGGATAGCTCATGGTTAGCCAAGCCAGGGCCTTGAGGTGCACAGGGCAACATGGACAAGGTGAGTTGAGTGGAACATGCGACTTGGCAGTTCCCAGAGGTGGGGTCAGCACCAAAGGCAGAGGATACTGTGACTGCGAGCATAGGGAAATGGCTTCTGCCATCGTACTCACAGACAAGGAGTTTAAAATATAATAATGATTTACTGTAACATTGGGAGCTGAATGCAAAGAGGTGATGAATGAGTGGATTGTGAAAGAATGGCCTGTCCTGACAGGACTGTTCCAGTAAGAATCAGGACAAATTATGCCGTCCCATCTGGAGCGTTATCTGCAGTGCTGTTTGCATGGGGCTGTTTATCCACTGATGGCACAGGGTACAGAGAGGCACCTCTCATGTTTGCTGTTCTGTGTATCCCTGCTGAGGATTAGTCTTTCACCAGCTTGCCCATAGCATGCTCCCGTGACCAAGGGAGTTGTGTGTGAGCATTGGTGGACATGCTTCACCCCTGTGCTCCCCACTGGCCTTGCTCCTGTCAGCTAGGAATCCTTCCAAGGGCCCTAGCCCCAGTGTGGGGGATGGGCAGCCTCTGAGCCTGCTGACCTGTTGCAGGACACGTTTTCCCCCTTCTAACCTATGGCAGTCTGGTTTGGGGGAAGCAGCATTCCCTGGTCTCTGTGCTGTGTAAGACCTTTCTCCTGTGGTGGTTTTCTCCAAAGATGTGGCTGTGGATGGGTGGTGAAGGAAGGGCTGTGCATGGCAGGAGGAGGGTGGGGACTGACTGCAGTGCTAGGGCTTTGCTGAGACACAGCTCTCCAGAGGGGCATCAGCTCCACCAAGGTGCCTGCCTGTTCCTGAGCCCCGAGTTTGACAAGATAGCTAGTGGTGGGATGTGTGTGGAGGGTGGAGCCGTTAAACCCGTTTCACTGCTGCAGGCAGGGCAGGATTGCTCCACCACTGCCTTCAGCTGGGTCATGGCAATGGGTGCATGAAGAGCAGTATGGATAGCTGCCAGGAGGGGTTGGCCCTTCGGCAGCAGGGAGCAGGCAGTCTGGGCTGCAGAAACCTGTCGTGAGCTGGTGGTGGGTGTTTCTGCCTCCCTGGTTTGTGGCACACTAATGGTCTTTGATAATTTTTTGTTATTTATTTGTATTTCCCCAGCTCCGTAAGCTGTCTTGGCTAATGGAAAAGGGCACCAAGGGCCCTCGTGAGGGTGGGAACTGTAAGCACAGCATCTAGGAGGCAGGCAGGATTGGTCACTGTGTCCACAGTGTGTGGTCTGTGTCACCCATGTCAGCTGCCCAGCTCACCCCATACATCTGCACCTTCTGCACATGGCTTGAGTGCCCTCCAAACAGGGGGACCTTGGGGCTCCACTTCTGCTGATGTTCTGGAGAGGAACTGAAAGCCTGTTTGTGCCTTCTCACCATCCTGAGCCACCCAGCCAGCAGGATGAGGAAGCTTCAGGCATGGGCCCTGAGAGAGCTCTGCTGCTTAGAAATAATTTCATCTGGTCTGAAAGGATCCTGTCGAATCTTAAGTTAAAAGGAGCTTTTTGTATGGAAATCAGGTACTTGTGTGTCAGCATGTGAAATTACTCTTAAAATGGAGAGGCTGAAATTGCTCTCCAGGTGCTCACTTCTCATCAGACCTGCACAGAGACCTGCTGCTCTGTCTCTCTGCAGGAGCAGGATGCTTTTGCAGGTAGTCACTTGCAGGAGTGGCAGAGAGGCCAGTACCACCTCCTGCCCCTCTGTGGCTCCCTGACAGGGCAGTTGGTGCTCACTAGGGTACTAGCCTCTGGACAGGGGTTTGCAGGGGGTGGTAATGCTGGTCCTGGCTGTGCAGCCTTGATTCGTGTCAGTCCTGGGGCTCCACTTGTCGTCCCCATCGCAGCTGCATCCTCCTGCCCTTGGCACCCACCCTGTCCTGGGTGCTGGAGTGAGGTCCCTGGTACAGGGTGACTGATGGTGTCCCCAGAAACTGCTCACTGATGGGGTGTGAGGTCATTTGCTGAACCTATGTGCACTGATGCCATCCTGTGTTGTATGAGTGTTGCAGGGGCAACATGCTCCCACTGTCCCCTAAAACCTCTTTCCCCTCCTGCCAGCTCTCTCCAGCTGTGCCCAAGGGCTGCAGATGTGTCCTCAAAGGACAGCCTTCTCTGACCCCTCCACAGGGGAGAGCTAAACTTTTTCTAGGAAAACCATGCCAAGTGACTGACAAACAGGTATTTTTCCTGTCTCTCCCTTCCTGCTGGGTCTGTAATGTCAGGATTGCTGGCAGCTGAAGCACTTGCAGGCTTGCTGCAGGCAGGGAGCCATTTCTGGTTCGGGGAGTAGTATCCCCCCACCGGAGGCACCTTCTCTGGGGCCGGGTAGACCAACCTTCCCTGAAGGACGTTCTCTCCTCTGGCTCTGCTGCATCCAGCTAATAGCTGAGAGCCTTGGCTTGGCATCCCAGCTGCCCTGCTTGCTCTTTCACCTCCTGAGTGCTGCTGCCAGCTGTTCCTGCTGCTGACTCCACGGTGTTGTAAGAGCTGAAGCTGCTGGTTAAAGTCCGGGTAAACAGGTTGCAAAGCCCCCGCAGCCGTGGCGAGGGAGGGGGTTGGATGAAGCTGCTGCTCGTGGGCAGTGGCGTGATTTATTTGCATGCAATAAGGTTTCTGCTGGAATAAAATGTGGGGAGAGGACACAACGGCAGAGTGGGACCTCTGATGGGTCTCACTTCCAGGGAGGGAAGGGACTGCAGGGTAGGTGTTTTTTTTTTTTTCATTCTGCAGGCAGAAGAAAATGAGTTAAAATTGCCCCATGTCACAGAGTGTGTCTAGTCCCTGCTCTGTGCACCTTCCTATGGGATCTGAGGCCAGAGCAACACCAGGGAGGGAGGGGACCTGGCAGCATGGATGCCCTGTTCCTCCATTCTCAGCTAGGGCAGCCTCAGTTGTCCCTTTGCTGGGGCACTTCACAGGCTCCTGTGGATGTGGCTTTGCCTGTGGGATTTTGGGCAGAGCCTCTCTGCCTCCCCTGCACACATACAAATGCCCTTAATCCCAGTGGCCACCAAGAGTGCAGGCAGGTTGCAGGAGTTGCCATTTGGTGTAGCTGCCATGAGCCAAGGTGCTGGTTGCCACTGGACTGGTGCTTGTCCTTGGTGCTTCCCTGCTGTCTAGCTTCTGGAGGTGCTGGGGCAGCAGCTGGTGCTGGGGGCTCAAGAGGGAACAAATACTCATGGCACTTAAAATGTCCAACACTTCAGTTCTACAGTGTAGGAGGGAGAGAAGTGGCCTTGGCAGCACCTGGGAGGTGTATATGACTGGTGTCACAAGACTTGTGGTGTGTAGCAGTGCAAGGAGGTGCCAGCTGGTGCTCAGCTTTTTGGGGACTCTTACACTCTGCTGGGGAATGCTGGTCCTCATTGCACTGCTCGCTGGGGACCCTCCAGCTGTTCCTGCAGGAGCTGTTTGTCTTTGCAGGAGAAATTACAGTGCCTGCCAAGCCCCCGTGCCACAGAACCAGCAGTGTCTGCCACCTCTGACAGATGTGCCAAGGATGGGAGAGGGTTAAAGGGGCAGCGGGAACGCTCTGGGGACCCTGGGGACGGTGTCTGTCCTGTGGTTCCCTGGGAGTGCAGGTGGCTGGCCACAGTGGTGTGCCCTGGCCTCACTGCAGCTGCAGTGGCTTCCTTCCATGCCCCCAGAGCGCAGGGTGCTACGGAGGCGTCACGGCTGGCAGTGGTCACCCATCACCAGCTCCCGGGAGGCGCCTGCCTGGCCTGGGCTGGGCAGCTCCAGCCCCCCTGGGAACACAGTGGAAAACAAAGGCACTTTGTCTGCCGATGCAGAGCCATGCTGGCCATGCGCCCCATCCCCAGTGCCTCATGGGGCCAGGATGCTGCCAGGCTGGGCTGGTGGGTCCTGCCCTGGGCATGGGGGACTGGTACTCAGTGCCACAGTGTCCCCATCCCCACCATGCCTGGGTGCTGACTTTTCCTCAGCTTTTCCCCAGCTGTGCTGAGTGCTGGTCTGGCTTCTTGGCTACCTGGGGAGGACAGTGCAACCTACTGCTTCTCATTGAGGCTGTTTTAAGGGAGCTGCTACCCAGCTGCTGCAAGGAGTACAGTGAGGCTGCTTTCCCTTCTCTCCAGAAGGATGGCAGGAGTACTCCCGGGAATGCCAGTTGCCAGTGACACTAGAAGGGGAGCTAGAGGCAGCACCAGAGCGATCAAGTGTCTCTCTTGCAAATCTGGAGGCTATGCAGAAGATGTAACTTTGTGAGAAACTTCACTGGTCCTAGGAGCTGGGACTGCCTGCTGTTGTCACAGGGAGCAGCCATGGGCTGTGGTGTCCCCTATCAGCATCCCCTCATGGGAGCTACTTTGTGGGGTGCTGATAAGCAGAGCTGTGCTGTGCCGTGCAGCACCAGCCTGCACTTGGCTGCAGAGCAGGATAACCACCACTGCATCCAGCCCACAATGGCAGCTGTTCCCCCTTGGGACACTAGGGTGTTCCCTGGGCCATGGTGGAAGTCGCAGTGCTGCTGAGTCACACCGAGGACATGGCCACGCTGCGGGAGCTGGTGGAGACTGTATGGGAGACTGGGAGTTGTCAGCCCACCTGACCCCACACCATACCCCATCCTGCGAGCTGGGGCATGATTTACCTTCCCTAGGCAATGAGCCGTGAGACTCTCGGGGTGCTCTGGTGGGTGCTGGCTCCAGTACCTGTGCCAGACTGAGTGGGGTTTGCCCTGTGAGGCCAGAGGGAGCTGACTCGGCCTCGTGCTGCCTCCTTGTCCCAGCACAAAGGGCCCTGCTGCTTGGAAGGACCTGGCCATGCTTTTATGCACTGGGATCCATCATGGCCAGATGGGCTGAGCCCAGCTGGGTCCAGCTGCAAGGGCTCCGACCATGCTCAGGGGAGCCCCATCATTGAGAGCTGGCACCCCTTGCTGCCTGGGCCACCAGGAAAGGCTGCAGTCAGTGTAATCAGCATTCAGCAGCCACTGCTGCGGGAGCTCAGGGCAGCTGTACAGGCTTGATGATAATTGTGTTTCCTACTGGCATGGCCAGGTCTGCACATGAGCTCCTGCTGGTGTGGGGAGTGGTTCTGTGCCTGCTGTAGCACCACTGGATTTATAAATCCCAGTGCTGGCAGCTCACCTGGGGATGCAGGGCTCTGGAGAGGGAGAGCTGCTTTTGAAGGGACAAACCAAATAGACCAATCAAATTTGAGGGGACAACACACCAAATAGACAGTTGTGGGTATGGTGTTTTGCCCAGTATTCCCACCCCTTTGGTCAGTCTCCTCAGTGCCTCTTGCCATGGCTGGATGGTGATGCTCATGCAGGATGCCAGGTTGGCACAGGGCCCTGCTGCCATGTGGAGTCTCCAGGGTTTTGGTGAGAACAGGGACAGTGTCCCAGCCCAGACCTGGCTGCCGTAGGACCCAGGCTCAGCCGTCATGGAGGTGGCAGCAGCCACGTGGTGCAACACAAGGACAGTGCTACTCCTGCTCCAGTGCCCCCTCTTCTCCCGTATAGGTGGCCTGGCTGGAGGGATTGAGATCTGCATCACATTCCCCACCGAGTATGTGAAGACACAGCTGCAGCTGGATGAGAAGGCAAACCCTCCCCGCTACAAGGGCATCGGTGAGCACACACCCAGTGCTTGCTCCCAACCGCTTGCTGGGTTTGCGGACCCCAGGGAGCCTGGCTGGAGCTGGGGGGCTTTGGTGGGACAGTGGTGGGTGGTCCTTGGCGTGGTGGGTGACAGCGGCACCACTGTGCTCTGCTGCAGGAGACTGTGTGAAGCAGACTGTCCATGACCATGGCATCCGGGGGCTGTACCGGGGGCTCAGCTCGTTGTTGTATGGCTCCATCCCCAAGTCTGCTGTCAGGTAGGTGTCCCCTATGTCATGGGGTGAGGGGGGGGGACCCTGACAACAGCAAATAAGGGGGGTGGCTTTGCCTGCTGTGGCTCTGTTGGCACTTCACCAAAGCCAGGTGCTTTCCCAGATGGCAGAGTCCTCTCTTGGGGTATGCAGCTGCTCCCAGAGACATACCCAGAGCAGGGGAGTGCAGCCCACGTCTGGGTGCCCAAGGATTGGCACAGTGGCTCCTTTTCAGGTTTGGGATGTTCGAGTTCCTCAGCAACCAGATGAGAGATGAGCAGGGGCGACTGGACAGCACACGGGGCCTCATCTGCGGGCTGGGTGCTGGCGTGGCCGAGGCTGTGGCAGTGGTCTGCCCTATGGAGACTGTGAAGGTGAGTGGAAGGCAGCTGCTGGTGTCCTCTGCCTTGGCACCCCTTGCAGGCTGGGTCAGGAGCAGGCAAGAGCCAGGGATGCCTGACTTTTGGAGACCTGAGGTCTGTGTGGGTTTGTTTGGGCTAGTTTTGTAGGAGATGATCTGATGCTGGAAAGCAGCAAGTCAGATGGCCCTGGCCCCTTCCCACTGTGGGGAAGAGCCCCACACCCATGAGCCATCTTGTCACGCATGGGACTGTAAACCATACATGGCCACTTCCTAGGTTTTCCTCTGCAAAATGCACTGCTGGCCATGGGCACAGGCTTCCCCCATGGTCTCTCCCAGTGTTGCCTGACTGCCTATGGGTTGGCTCTGGTCTTGGGAGAGTCCCTGGAGCAAGGTTAGAGGTGGCCGACAGCCCTTTGGGACCATTGTATCTGCCTTTACCTCAGCCAGGACAAGCACATCATCTCCTTGTAGGTGAAGTTTATCCATGACCAGACCTCTCCCAACCCCAAATACCGTGGTTTCTTCCATGGCGTCCGGGAGATCGTTCGGGAACAGGGTGAGTCCCGGGGAAGAGGCACCCTGACCCCCTGGGCACTCCCATAATGTGGGGATGGGGTGGGAGGTTGTGAGTGGGTGCAGGTTGGGTGGGACGTATGGCCTGGGGATGTTTTTCTCTACCAGTTAAGGTTGATCTTGCCTCCAACACCTTCTTGCAGGACTGAAAGGGACCTACCAGGGCTTAACCGCAACCATCCTCAAGCAAGGATCAAACCAGGCTATCCGCTTCTTTGTCATGACCTCTCTCAAGAACTGGTACAAAGGTACAATGCCCTTGTCCCCCAAGGCCCCCCTGGCTGTGCCTCTGGCTCCTCCAGCCCACCCATGGAAGCTGGGATGAGTTTTCCATCAGCACACCTCCTACTTCTCATGGCTCAGTCACTCAGGGTGGAGGAACATGAAAACCAGGGTAGAGTGGCCCCAGCTTATAGGGCTAAAGGGTCCTGATGCTGAAGCATCACTTTCACCCCCACACTGAGCCCCTCAGTGCTGCATGGCCTCCGTGGGACTGGTGCTGTTGGACAGTCCCCTCCAAACACCCCACTATCCAGCCCAGCACTGCACCAACCATGGCCGCAAGCAGCCAGACCTGGGACCTTTCTTGCAGGCTTCCTCAGGAATGTATCATTTGTCCCCACACCACTACTCTGCCCTCAACCTCTTTTCCTTCCTAGGGGACAATCCCAACAAGGTCATCAACCCCGTCCTCACGGGAGTGTTTGGAGCCATTGCTGGAGCTGCAAGTGTCTTTGGCAACACCCCCTTGGATGTGGTGAAGACCAGGATGCAGGTACGGTGCCAGGGCAAGGTGCAGGACCACTCTGCCTGCAGCAGACTGGGGCCACCTGCTGCCTGGGAGCTGTTTCGCCCAGTCCCTGGTGCAGGTGTGTGATGCCGGTGAGGTTTGGTTTGGGAGATGCCTGGGGATGCTCTTGGGCCATGTGGGTGCTGGGAAGTGTTTGCTGCACGGCGATGGGGGATGTCCCTGCCAGCTTTGATTCGCGGCGGCAAAGAGGGATCAGTTCCTCATGGTGCACCCCCAGCTCTTTGCGTCCCCCAAGAAGTTTCCCAGATGCACCCCTGGCTCTGGTCTCTGATCCTGCTTTTCCCTTCCTGCAGGGGCTGGAAGCGCACAAGTACAAGAACACCTGGGACTGTGCCTACCAGATCATGAAACATGAAGGGCCTCTGGCGTAAGCTTGCGGTGGGGGTGGCTGGGGAGGGAGGGTGAGCAGGGAGGTGCTGCAAGGGCACCCAGCCCCATGGTCCTCTTTATTCCCGGCAGGTTTTACAAGGGCACAGTGCCTCGCCTGGGCCGTGTGTGTCTCGACGTGGCCATTGTCTTCATCATCTATGATGAGGTGGTCAAATTCCTCAACAAGGTGTGGAAAACGGACTGAGGGGCCAGGCCGGGCGGGTCCCGTGTCCTGGAGGGCTGCAGCTGGAGAGCCGAGACCAAACCTGCACCCACCTGCGGCGCTGCCGGGGCCAGGTCTGCCCCACGTGGACCCCTCCCAAACCCGGCCACTTTATTTCTAGGAACAGGCTCTGGAGCAGGTTAAATTACTAGTTGTGTGCTAAAAGGAGTGGGGAGGGAGCAGCATCCCACCATCCAGACCTCCAGCATCCCAGTTATGCCTGCCCTAATCCCCTGGTGACTCTTCCCTCTGGTCCTACATCAGCTGTGAGCACCTGCTATCCAGGGTGAGGTGTCCTTTAGGACAGTAGCCATCTGCCTCCAGGGCTCCTGGCAGCCAGGAGCTGCTGACTGCCCGGGGGCCCGCTCTTTTAGGGGTGCTTCTTTTAGGGGTGCTGAGAGCCCCCAGAAGCCATGGGGTGCAATTCCAAGCTGTACAGCAGGCACCACAGCTGGTGGAGGCTCTCAGGGCTGACACTGGTTGCTGGAAGCAGCTCCAGCAGGGAGCTCAGCAGCCCTGAGCCCCCCAGGAAAGGAGGTCAGTGACTCGCTGATGTCACCTCAGGCTCCGTCCTCCCTCCCTGCCAGCACCGAGACCCCTAGGGTGCAGCATCCCATCCCCAGGGTCCTGCTCAGCCCCAGGCAGCTGAGCAGGGGCTGCCCAAAATTGCACATACAGCCAGGCCTTTAGTTCTGCTCACCAAGGACCAGGGTTGGAGCGAGCCAGGTGCCCCCATCACTTGCTGTTTACAGTCGAGGTGCGTGTGCGAGCCGGGGCACCGGAGGAGCAGTCCCGCACCGCAGACTTGGCCCCTCGACCAGGGGTGCAAACCCCTTTCTTCTGCCACATTCCCCCCATCTGCCCTCTCGCCACCTCTCCGTGGCCCCGTAGGTAATCCCGTAGCTTTTGGAGCTTCACGCTGACCCACTAACACTCGTGGCTGTGGGGCCAGAGCCCTGCTCTGCCCGCACCAGGCTTGGCCCCACCGGATTTGTGCCAAACTTCTCCTGAGGGAGCTGAGGGTGCAGGAGCCAGGGCTCGACCCATCCCTCCTCCCTCTTCTTGCCAGCGATGAGCTCAGCCTTAACACAGGAGGGCAAAGGAGGAAAGCCTGGGCACGGTTTACCTGCGGCTTTTGACTCTGAAGCCAGTTAGGGTTGCATTGTTTTTTTAATTATTATTCTGTTTTACATTCGCAATTTGAATAAAATCAGACTGGCTTTAGCAGCTGTGTTGGCGTCCAGGCTGTGCTGAGTGGGTGGGGGACGGGGCTCCCATCTTGCCAAGACGGTGTTCCCGGGGGAGCGTGAGCTCCAACCCAGCCCATTCACAAATGCTCCCAAGCGGTGCGTTATTAATAATCCCGGTTATATATGTATGAAGTCCTTGCCCCGCCGTGGAGCGAAGGGCCGGGACGGCCAGGGGCGGCGGAGCAGAAGGGAACGGGCTTTGTTCCC
>NW_008691484.1:0-1623 GCF_000695815.1 Acanthisitta chloris | reverse complement strand
ACACACACACGGACACACACACGGACATGCGGACACACGGACACACGGACACGCACTCAGCCCCCGCGCACCAACACGCACCCACACTTGCTCTCCCAGTGGAGCATCCACCTTCCCTGCCACCCCCTGCGTGGGCAGCACTGCTGAGACTTTGTGCCCCGTCTCCACGGGTCGCAGAATCAGAATTACAGAATGGCTGAGGTGGAAGGGACCACTGCACTCATCCAGTCCAAACCCCCTGCTGAAGAAGGGTTTCCTGGAGTGCCTTACTCAGGCCTCCGTTCAGGCTGCTTTTGGGTATCTTCAGAGAAGGAGACTCTACAGCCATGCTGGGCAACCTGTTCCAGTCACCCTCACCGTAAAGTGCTTGCTCATGTTTAGGTGGAACTTCCCACATTCCAGGTTCAGCTGCAGGACTGCACACCAAGCCGTAGCAGAGTGGGGGACCTACTGGTGCCCTCCTGGGCTGGAGCTCACCCTGCAGACAGGCCATGCCCCTTAGTGGGCAGTCAGCAGCACTGACCCATGCCTCCCTTGGACACCCCAAACCTGTGCCCTAAGGGATCTTACCAGGCTGCAGCTGGGTCTCCACAGTGCCAAGGGAAGTGGGGGCAGGAGATGGGGCTGGAGGGCTACAGCAGGCAGAGATGAGCACACCATGAGCATGCCAGAATGACACCTACTCACCACCAGGCACCTGCACCCATGCTACATCGTGCACAGCCCCAGACAAGACCCCAGTGGACCACATCGACCTTCACCATCTCTCCCAGACACACAGGCAGAGATGAGGGAGCTGAGCAATTCCTTTTTCTGCCATAGGAACTGGTTGCACAGAAATAATATATACATTTTAATTATATTTGAAATACACAGGAAACACAGAGCTGGGAGAATAAATACAAGCAGGTCAGCTGCTGCAGAGAGCTCAGTGGTGGCTGGTGACCGCTGCAGGGGTAGCGGAGCAGAACGGGGTTCTGTTTCCCAGGTTGGTTCGAGAGGTTGCCAATGCAGAAACAGGTGCCTGCCCGAGCTCTAGGGCACGGTGGGTAGACTTGGCGATGTGGCCTCGTTCCCACTCTGTGCCATGATCAGGACACTGACCTGCAGTGAGCCACAGCGGGAGTGCAGCACCCAGTCACCCTGGTATGCTGGCCCCAAGCTCTGCGCTTGCCCAGGAGGAGGAGGAGGGAGGCGAAGGCTGAGCTCCTGGCAGCTTGTGGCATCACAGGCCACACTTACAGTGCCCTCAGGATTGCTGTAGGTGCACTGCCCTGGAGCATCCTTGTCCCAGTCTTCCTCTGGAGGGACACTGGGTGCTCCTGAGCACTCCAGGTGTACCTGGGGGACCTCCAGCAGGGACTGTCCCTGGAGAGCAGCTGGACTGGCACAGAAGGCTTGCCCATGGATGAGAGGCTCAGCAAAGCTCTGGAGCCAGTGCAGGAGATAGGTGAGGTGGCAGTCACAGGCCCAGGGGTTGTCAGAGAGCCCCACACGCACCAGCTCATTGTTGGCATCAAACCCCCCCGGGGGCAGGTGGGCCAGGCGGTTATGGTCCAGTGCCAGGGTGGTGAGGAGGGGCAGCCCGGCCAGCAGCCCCACTGGCAGGCTGGAGAGGTTGTT
>NW_008691483.1:0-481 GCF_000695815.1 Acanthisitta chloris | reverse complement strand
ATTCAATGCCTTTATCAAAACCACAAAGAGTTGTCCCATCCATCTCTATTAAGCAAGAATGCTTTTTCAACTGGTTCCCATTCAGGTAATGTAATTTTCTCCTGGCCCATGGAATCTAGCCAAAACCCTTCTTCACATCAGAGAAAGATGAGAAAAAGAGGAGATAATTCTAAACCAAGACAACACATAAAGCTTATTTGTCAAGCCCTTTACCTCCTTTCTTTGAGTATCTTAAAAAGCCACTTCTTTTGGTGGTTTTGTGATAGGTGATTGAGATACTATGATTGGGATCACAATAATTTGTTTCATCTCTCTCCCATTGTCTCAAATAATGTATGGGTTTAGATGGAGAACTCAAGTTCAGCATAGGAAAAATTCTGAGCAACTAATTTAGGCTGTTACATGAAATTCAGAGATCTTCTTTGTTCTACATAGTTCTTTCTAAAGGCATCACTTCAACCACATCTACCTGTGCATAAAG
>NW_008691482.1:0-2485 GCF_000695815.1 Acanthisitta chloris | reverse complement strand
TATAAAAATAGGTGTACCAGCTAGTGTTTGCAGAACTGGAATGCAGATTTCTTACTTAGCCCCATAATCTCAGGCAATGCACACTAAGGGACTATGTCTGCTCATAAAGTTAATCAAATCTGTTAAGACTTCTAGCATTGAAGTTCTGCATTCATTCTTGCTGGGTCTGTAAAGCAAAGTAAAACAGATTCAGCATTTAGTTAGGAGAGTGTTCTTACTGTAGTCAAATCACAGTAATGAGATTTTGGCTACTGACACAGGCAGACTGGAGTGACAGAACTGTCAGTCAGGGAATTTCAGTCTCTGCCCTGATTGCCTTCATTCTACATTGTCCTTATGGAAGAATAGTGACCACAACTGGACCTTAGAGAGGCAAAATTATCTTCCCCCCGTTTTGCCCTCAGGAGCAGAGAGAAGATGAGCAGGAATAAGAAGAGGGAAGCAGCTATACTGTCTCCCCACGTGGGTTTCAGAGACAGAACAGACATCGTATGGGAGGCTCTGGATCAGCTGTTGAGGAGTGTGTGAATCCCATTTTAAACTCTGCAATGCTATCCATGTTATGGGGGAGGGGAAGGCTGGTGCAAACTGCCACCTTCCCCCAAAGCACCAGAATGCAACAAGAAGTCAGCTTAAAAATGAGAGGCTGAGGCCGAGAAAACAAGACACAGGGACAGACACAAATTACCAAATGTCTGGATTGCTGTGGGACTGGGAGAATATAGCTGATAGCCTGGGAAAAACCTGGCAGTGGGCGATAACAGGGTACTAAACAGAATAGTGATATTGGAAGAGAAACTACAGACTCTGCTAGCTAGCTGTAGTGTGCAACCCAGCCTGCAATTTGATCTCAGACAGGTTTTCTAGAAAGAAACCCCGTGGTGAGAGCCAAAATTGCATCACTGAAAGTTTGCGAGAGTTGGCACACACCAGGGCAACCAGAGGGAACTGAAAATGGGAATATGGACAAAGAAATATGATATCTCCCCCCTGAATAATCCAAGGACAATTTCATGCCTTTTCTGAGTAATGCTGGTTTATTGTTTAAGGCTGGCAGTACTTCATTCTTTTTCCACTCACTTTGTTGAAGCAAAGAATACTGATCATTGTAAACAAAGCTTAAAAATACTTTTAGCAATATAAGACTGTGCAAAACTTCCCATCTACTTAATCTCATGAGATTTTTTATGAACAACAGGGTAGAACTCAACCCATGAGATACCTTCTGTGTGGAGTGTGTCCTGCTGCTTCACATGGGGATAAGTCCCTTTCCTCAGGATCTCACTACCACCATGTGCCTTGCTGACTGACAATAGTCTTCCTCTAACTGTCCATTGTTTCTGACCTGGTTTTCTTACCTAGTTTTATTCTGTTTGACACTGTCATCTTCAGAAAAGTAAATTTCTTCTTCTCTAGCATACATGAAGAGATTCAAGTCCTTTATCTACACAAATACAAGTGGAAACATATATCCTTTCTACAGCTTATCCTTAATTTCCTGTCCCTCTGAATCTGTTTATGAATTATCTATGAAATGGTGTTAGAGCTGAGAAGCAGCTAAGCTAAATTTGTATTAAATACACTACACTGTTGTCCTATAAACCGACAAAAATAGGTTATTATCTGCCTGTCTGTATTTTAAGGCACATTTTCAAGAGCTTGGATTTCTGTCATAGGGAAAGTGGGCATTTGAATACATCCTAGAACATTTATTTCCTGTGCCTGGTTATTTCTCCCATGAGGTGATGCAATTTGCTCGGGGGCCTGGTGAGATGAGGGAAACAGCATAAAAGGCAAGTCCTGAAAGTTGGTGTGGAGAGAAAATTGAAGGGAAAGGAATAACAGAGGGCTGGAGGCAGCCACCCAAACTGACATTTAATGGAAGGGTGCAAGGAAGCAATGCCAGCAGGAAGCATTTCGTCCCTTCCCTGGCCTGAGAGGGGACTAATGTGCAGTTTTCTTGCATTAAACACAAGAGGAGATGTTTTCATGTGTCCCCATTTCCTGAAGCTGATGAAAGATTGGCCAAGGCCGCAGGTGCCAATGGGCTATCCTATCACTCTGGTGGCTTCAGAGCAGTGTCCATGGACAGGTGGGGGTTGGTCTCTTCTCCCAGGCAACCAGCAGCAGGACAGGAGGGCACAGACTCAAGCTCTGCCAGGGGAGGGTTAGGTTGGATATCAGGAAGAGATTTTTTATGGAGAGAGTGCTCAGGCATTGGAATGTGCTGCCCAGGGAGGTGGTGGATTCACCACCCCTGGAGGTTTTCAAGCTGAGACTGGATGTGGCACTTAGTGCCATGGGCTGGTGACCACGGGAGGGTTGGACTCGGTGATCTTTGAGGTCTCTTCCAGCCTGACTGATCCAATGACTGTATGAGTATTCGGACCCCAAGGAGGGGGACACAGACAGAGTCCCGCACGTTTGTTCGCTGCCGAGACAGGACTCCCAGCGCACCCTGGCCGTGCGGGGCCGTGCGGGGGCT
>NW_008691481.1:18459-43821 GCF_000695815.1 Acanthisitta chloris | reverse complement strand
TTTCCAGTCGCAGGTGACTTGAAGGTGAAATCGCCTTTCTTTCCCTTTGTGGTAACTGAATGCTTAATTGAGAGGATTTTTTTTCCCCCCTTAGTTTCATAGGATTCAAATGCTTGGAAGCAAAGAATCTTGTTTCAAAGTCAACATTTCTCCTTTCAATTAAAGGCCGTAGAAAGTTCCCAAAGAATGAGTCACGCAGCTGGTTTCCCCAGTAAGAACAAGGAAGATAAGGTTCAACGATTTTTTGTTATTTTTATGAAGGTTTAAAAAAAAAAAAAAAAGGGAAAAAAGTTGCAGAAACATTCTTCCGATTTTTTTTCTCCTTAATGAAAACCATACGCTCGTTCTCTCGACGCAGTAAAGTCAAATCACTATAACCCTCTCACTGATTTCAAGAAATTACTTGCTGACCTTTGAAAAGTACTGCATGTCATTGAAACCTGTGGAGAAAGCACGAAGTGGAAGAGCATGTTTCTTTTTTTCTTTTCAATGGATAACCAAAAAGGAAGCACAGTGTTCGTACAAAGGTAATTTTAGGCTACGTAGATGTTTAATTTTCTGGCTGTGGTTAGTCCTACTGAAGTTGGACAGGAGACAGCATATATGCATGACACTAATCATGTGTACAGGGGTTGCAGGCTCCACTGAGGTGAGGCAGTGAAGGTTACCAGGATAGAGCTGTGTATGCCCTGGAGGCTTCCTACTGCACCTGTGTGCTTTCTGAGAGGAAACCAGGGAGTGTTGGTCTCATGTTTGCTCTTAGTAGTTCCTAGCATTCTTTGGGATTTCCTCAACTATCGTTTGCATTGCTACAGTGTACAAAGGCTGTTTTCAGTGTGAAAGTTTGATGGAGTTAAGCACTGCACAAGCATATAGTAGTGCATGACATCTACAACAAGAGCACAATGCACGCATCTTGTCGTGGTATTATGTTTATTGAAATGTGGCTGTTTTCAGTGTGAAAGTTTGATGGGGTTAAGCACTGCACAAGCATACAGTAGTGCATGACATCTACAGCAAGAGCACAACGCACGCATCTTGTCGTGGGGTTATGTTTATTGAAATGCGGGATTCCTCAGCTGAGGAACAGTGAAGGGTTTCCATTTTCTCGGGGTTAAGTAGCTGATTGTGTGTATGGCTCACGTCATTGCCTTTTGCTTCCTGACAAACCAACAGAGCCACTGACAGTCAAGTGATATCAGAGCTGTGCTGCTGGTGAAACTGGTGTCATAGTTCAGTACTCTGAGCAAGTTCTTGTAGATACTCCACACAAGGAGGGTTTAATGCTTCAATGCCAAGTTTACTTACGGCGAGATATTTAATGTTACACGGAGTTTATTTTGACCTAGTGATACACAGTGGTCGCCTGAAATCATAGCACAAGCCTAACTTAGCAGCTGCAACAGACAGTCAAACTACAAGACTAGCAGCACACTCATTTCCAGTCCCTGTATGCTGACCATCACGGTAATGAGTGTAGGGAGGAATAAATCAGAAGACTGTAGAGGAAGATTGTAAATTGCTCAAGTGACCTCATGGCTGGGAATAACTCTTGATAAGCCTGTATGAACAGCAGGCCAGTGATCCTCTAGCATGGACTGAGTTCAGCAGTGCCTGTGTCTGCTTGTGTACCTCTGCCCACATGTTGCTTTGGGGGTTGCTCAGTTCGTGAGGTAACAGGAACAAATTTGCTTTTTGTGTTCTGTCTGCGAGTTTGTGGTTGTTCCTTCTGCCCGCCTGAGTCAACTCACACACTGGCTATCCCCAGCTATCAGGGAGGAATATGTGGCTGGACTCCAGCTCAAGCCCCTTGCTCTCTTCAAAATTCATTTTGTTGGTTACTTGATTTTGGTGCCCTGTGTTGGACTGAACTGTGTAGATGCTTCACCCATGCTGTTCTGGCTGACTCAGGAGCAGAATACTTTCCACTGATTCTTTTAGGGAAGGCCATTCACACAGTCAGTTGTCCCACGCTGTTAATAGAGCCATTTCTCTAATTAAACAGAGGTCACCCTCTGGTCCCCTTGGTGTTCATGAGCACATGCCTGTCTCCCTTGAGTCTTTTTCCATTGTGGGAGTTCACTGGTGGTTCACAACTGGAAACGGGATGATGCAAAGACAAAAGGCTGGCTATCCAGTACGTAAAATGTTCATTTTTTTGTTTACTTTTCTTTAGCACTGATTCTTTGCAGTTTTCAGTTCAGTAGTAATGAAGGTACTTAATTAACATCTCTGGAAACAAATGGACTTTGATTCTTAAATTTGATACAGCCCTGGAAATAAGAGGATGAAAGTGACTGTCTGGTTCATAGAAGTTATCAGTTGGTACCATTCAGCTGAAAATGAGGCTGGCACATTGCTGGTTTGACCAGACCATCCTCTTCAACGGGTGCCTGCTTTTGGAGCATGGTCACTGGTACATGTCAAATGGTTTTGTTTACAGTCCTCAACTGACCACTGCTCTCCTCCAGCAAGGTGACCACTGTCCTGTTCAGTGATGTGTGCATCGTCCGTCACAGTGTATTTGTCAATAGGCCAATTTGGTAATGAAGTTTTTTTGTGTTGTGAGTAAACAGTGAGGACTGGGTTTTTTGCCATTCAACTTGTTAATTCTCTTCCTTATCTTTTTCAAGGTTTGGACATCTAAGCGTGGCCCACATCTTGCTGGAGAATGGTGCTGATCTCAATGCACAGAATAAGTTAGGAGCCAGTGTCCTCACAATGGCCTCCAGAGGTGGCCATGTTAGCATGGTGAAATTATTGCTGGAATCTGGAGCTTTTGTAGACAATTACGACCATTTTAGCACAAAGGTACTTAACAGCAACAGAGATGACCTTCCAGATATCACTCCACTAATGGCAGCGGCTCAGCACGGACATGAGGCAGTGGTACACCTCTTATTAGACTGGGGAGCTGATTGCAATTACACTGTGAAGACTATGGGCTGGAGTCCTTTAATGCTGGCAGCTGTTAGTGGAAAGGTGAGTTTGGCACAGCAGCTCATGGAGAAAGGTGCCAATCCTGATCACCTGAATGTACTACATAAAACACCTTTTGAAATCTCTGTTGGCTTCAAACACAAAGACATGAAGGACTACCTGGAATCTCTCACAACCATCAGACCTCAGGCAGGTACGGAGTGTTTGTTTTTTTTTGTTTTGCTTTCTTGCAGTTTTGATGGTGTCAAAAAAAATGTACGTGATGTCATTTATAATTTGTAATGACTATTTTGAAAATGTTGGAGTCGGTACAGGTGCTTGTCATGACTGTAGATGTTTGATCATGTCCAGCCTCCTAAGGAAGACATCAGTTGGTTACAGTACACAGAGAGAATCAGACATCCATGGCATTCACTAGTGCAGCACTTTATAACTTGCCCATGTGTTTGTATGTACAGAACATATGTGCCGGCAGAGTTAGCCTGATGAATCTTGAAAATTCTGTGTGGTCATATGACCTAAAGTATTGAAGAAGTCTATTAAGCAAGGAGAGTGGACTTGATTTAAAGCAGAATAATGTTTCTGTCACCTGTGCTGAGGGGGTGTTTCCATTAGCAGAAGGCTAGTAACTAATTTGGGCAGAGAGCAAGTAAAAACATTAAATTTCCACACAAATTTCTGCACTGGTTTTTGACCATAGCTTCAGTCTCCTCCTAGCACTAGAGGCTTGAATATCCTGGGAAGAAGAAAGATCTCTTCTGTTATACGGAAAGCAACAGAAAAAGAACTGATCCATTGCCACAGATAGGGTGAATTGCCTCCCAGAAGAAAGCAGCTCTCTTCCTCAGGCTGTTTTCAGTAGCAAATTCAGAACTATCCAGAATGGCCTGTGTGTTGCCAGTCCACTGTCACTGTCCTTACTTTGGCTTTTCCAGATGGCAGTCTTTCCTTCTGGTGTCTTCTCATGGTCTCCTGTTCCCTGAGGCTTTTCACATGCCAAGTATGGTGTCTGGTCCTTTCCTAAACTAGTCTTTTGAGATCTGTTTTCCAGTGGTGAGCTTGTACACACAGGTCCTTCTGTAAGAGCAGTTTCTGAACCAGGAGAAAACATAGAACCCACCACTTTCTTTTTCTGGTCTTAAAATAAGAGTTTCTCATGAAATTTCAGGCTTCTCAGCAATTGCTTTGGTTCAGCATATTCAAATTACTTCTTTTGGAGTCAAACTATGGACATTAACCTCTTCTGTAGTATCATAAAAATGCCGGTATTGGGCTCACAAAAATCTCTTTAACATCTTGTTTTCCTTAAAATCTTGTTACCCCATTGATTCTGTGGTGTCAGTAATAAATTGGAAGATGGACGATATATTTTATGGCTTAAGTGGAAGCTGCAAAATATGTCACTATTTTTTTCCTCACCTTACATAATGTCAGAAGTTTCAGAGCACTTTGAAGGTATGTAAGAGGAATGATCCTTCACTCAAAATGTTACAGTTTGTAATAATTGCAGTTCTTATTATGGGGATGGTAATCTGGGAGCTGAATAATATCTATTAATGCACAAATAGCAATAGTGTAGTTAAATAATCACTATTGTTTTTGTGACCTTCACAAATTAACCTGGCAATACTCAAGAGGAAATAAAACTGGGGCAGCTTGTAAAACTCCTTTTGAATTACCTTTCAAAATAATCCTGTACTGTTTGAGTGTTCACTGTTGTACAGAGGATTATACCAGACCACAGAACCATACTGTGGTTCTTTAATGAATATTTTAGTCTTCCAGGCAGGAAACACAGAAGTTTCCAAATATAATTTCCTGGTAGAGAATGGAAGTTGAAAGCCTGTGCTTGCGCTTTATTATAGTTTGTAGCTTTAGCCCTGCACAGAGAACCATACAGGTGAGTCATTCATCCCAGAGGGTATAAAGAAGTTGTCAATGGTTTCTTTGTTCTTAATAATGTATGTATAAACATATGTTTTATAGTACTTCTATGTAAAAATTTTAATAGTTTTTGCTATAAAAATTTTACTAGAAACTTTGGCTTTTTTATTGATTGCTAATAGAAATATTTATTTCTTCCAGATACAGAAAAGAGGCAACCTGATGTCTTTCATGCTTTGAAACTGGGTAAGTACTACATGATTCTTTCACCACTAGTTCTTGTAAATTCAGAGCATGTTTGTTTGCCAACGTGGGAAACAGAGAGGGTTTTTCTGTTTCTACTTTTCACATGTAAGCTACCAAAACATCTTCCTGGGAAAGCCTTGTGTCTGTTAGATTTCTAGAGACTTTAGGTGCCTTTCTTGTACTCTTGTGATCTTTGAGATTTATAAATGTTAGTCAGGATTACTTAGCTGGGTCAGAGGGATATTGGGGAGGGTCCAGATGAATACTGTTCAGCATACTGGTTTTGTTTTTTCACTTGGCTATGGATGGCAGCACTGTTAAAAAAGCGACTCACTAGATTAAGGAGTGTCCAGGCTAGGGTTCAAAGTCAATTCTGGAGTCTCTGTATATTCCAGGGTTTCTATTTAACAAAGTCTATGATAAAAAAAGCCACTTGCTGTTTTTTATGAAACTCGGACATTAAAAAGCAAAGAACTAATTTTTTTAATAATTCCAATTCCAAGAAATTAGATAAGCGGCATGGGTGGGTGTTAGTTTCAGTGAGTACATTCAAGTGCCTGCAGGGTTTGTCTGGGAAAATGTTCATGCCTGTGATTGAGTTGAAGGCAGTCCCTGCCATGAAGCAGTTTACCATTTGAAAGTTTTTTTTTAAAGGTGAGAATTTTTACATTTGCATGGTAGCTGGTGTTTTGCTTGTTCTTGCCCCTGTTTCTGTGGTGGTACACATGGTCATGGAGATCTTTTTTCCCTCTAACTTCTTCCCTGTTTTGCCTTCCATATGTCATCAAAAAAAAGAAGGGAGGTGTGTGAGCTTAAGCTCTCTGTTTTAGATAACCCTGACTACCTCATACCCTTTTTAAAAGTGCTTGTTACTTAAGATTTAGAAAAAAACCCACAACCTTGTTAAAATATGTTCAGTGTCATATTTTGTAGTGCTTTTCCTAATCTAGACAAGAACTCAAGTGACTGCCAGCCCCTATATGTGGAAAGTTGAACATTAGATTCACTTTTACGGAAATAGAAAGATGACAAATAATGCATTACTCTTGAGCAAGGAGTAGGGAAGTTTTGCCCTGGAGATTTAGTTCAAATCCTGGAGCTAGAATTTTAGAAAAGTCATTCTGAATATAAGAAAATTTAGCACTGGAATAGATTGATTCCTTGTGAGGTTGTGGAATTTTATCAGTAGATGTTTTTAGAATCAGTGAACTACCTTTGTAAGAGGAACCTGTGGACCAGTGTAACACAGGGCATTGTTCTACCTGCTTAAGGCAAGGGATAACCTGCAGCACCTTTGAGAGTGCCTTTGTACCCACTTACTTTGATTCTAAAATTGTTGCTGCGATTTCAGCCTATGGAAATGGAACAGGGATCTTTATTCTGCGGAAGGACAAATTGTGGTGTCTCAGCATCATCAGGTTTTCTTGCACAACATCATTTTATGGCAGTTTAACAGAAATATTTCCTATTTGTGTCTTCACATGTGGGGTACACTACAGTTTTTACAGCCTTCCTAGCTTAGTTGTTCATTTCAGAAAATAATTCTTGTGCTGGGATTGCACTGTAAGTGTGCAGATAGGGAAAATGTGGGAATGTAGTGCCTTATGCTTATGCCACAATTTTATGTCAGCTGAAAAGATGTACTAAAAGACAAAAAATCAGTAGAGATTTTTACCTTTAATGTTGCAGCCGCTCTAGTACTTTTTTTTTCTGTTTTAATTCCACTAGATGTAGACCAAGGTCAGGAAATCAAAGTATTTATGAATTCAGTGGCTAAGCAGTTCTCTGTTGCTTATGTAGATTGTTTTGTCACTGTTTGCAGGAAACTTTCAACTGGTTAAAGAGATTGTTGATGAAGACCCAAGTCAGGTCAATATTAGCAATGTTGATGGTGCGTCTCCATTAATGATTGCGGCTGTAACTGGACAGCTGCCCCTTGTTCAGCTCCTTGTGGAGAAAAATGCTGATATTGACAAGCAAGATAATGTTCATGGCTGGACAGCGTTAATGCAGGCCACATACCACGGGTAAGATATGTGTTCTCTTTGGGTCTAGCAGTAAAGAAGTTTAATTCTTACATCCCAGTAGAAAAAGCCCTTTTTGATACTGACTCTGGAAGCAGAGGGGTTTTACAAGAAATTGAGAGACTTGTGACCTCAGTTTTCCATGACTCTTGCACTGTCCTCAGCTCTTTGGTGCAGACCTGAATTTGAATTTCAGAATGAGTGCAAGATTTGGAAACTCGAAGTTTGCTCACTAAGTCCTGGGAATGTAATGCTCCAGGCAGGCACCAGGAACTTTGGTGCAGATTTCAACTTCCATCCTTTGATGTTTTTGAGTATTGTGTAAGATAGCATTATTCCCTTGCCAGGGTTGTAAGTCTACATCAAGCTGTGAAACTTCAGGGCAATCACCCTTTCATGTGTCATGTTTCAGTGTTAGACCATTCCTGTGTTCCCCTATTCAGCCTTTAGTTTTCATGGAGCTTTTGGAAAAGCAACCAAACTGATTGTTGCTTTCTCTAAAGCCCCTATATAATTGTAGGTAGACACTTAAGAGTCAAACCCCAGAAACTGGCCTGGTACGTCACATGTGATCTGTCATATACTTGTCACTGTCTGAATACAGTTTATTCAGTTTAGGAAGGTGAACTTTTCCCCATTGTTGTAGTTGAGGTCCTTAGCAAGGTGAAGATTCACTTCCCTCCTGGTAGTGCATTAAGTGTACAAAGGCAGATATTTCACTCCAACTTTTATTTTTAGTCTGCAGAACTTCATTGGACTATGAAGTTCAGAAGGGAAAAATAGGAGATAAGGTTGTCATTGCTTTGTGAAACATTCCTGAAGTAGTTCTTGGGACCTTGCAACACAGTATGGATAGTAGCGACAGGCATTCCCCAGAAATGCATGAAGATGAGTGTTTCTGGTGTGGCCATTTCACTTAGCAGCAGCCACCCCAGCACACAGCTGGAATAGAAGCAGAAAGTGATGTGCAGGGCTGCTGGCATGTCCCCTTCCTGGTACTCAGGCACTCTTCTTGTCTTTGGAAGTGCAGAGCACAGCTGAGTCCTGTGTGTGTTCACATATCAGATACTGCCTATTCAGTTTCTTGAAGGAATAGGTTAAAAAATCCCCTTCCTTGTTACATCAGTCAATCTTTATAGTATGAGAGTTTGTCAATTAATTTGGTTAATATGCTTAAGGGGAGCACCTCAGTGAAAGAACCAGAAGGACATCCCAGTCCTGGAAATAAGGGCTGCTTGGAAACTTTGAGCTATCCATGAAGGATAAAAGATAACCCTAGTCACCCAAGATAATGCCAGCATCATAGCCTCTCTTGCACATCTGTGAAACTCTCCCAGCGTTGTCTGGTGTCATAGATAACTAACAGTTGCAAGTTAAGGGGAGCACCTCAGTGAAAGAACCAGAAGGACATCCCAGTCCTGGAAATAAGGGCTGCTTGGAAACTTTGAGCTATCCATGAAGGATAAAAGATAACCCTAGTCACCCAAGATAATGCCAGCATCATAGCCTCTCTTGCACATCTGTGAAACTCTCCCAGCGTTGTCTGGTGTCATAGATAACTAACAGTTGCAAGACAGACTCTGGGGTGGATCAATATTTTTGAATGCTGCAGTTGTACTGTGATGAGCAATCAGTAGTGTGAGTGATACATTTGAAGTATACAAGAGCCTTGTGTGTAAAGGTGCCCTGATTTGTCTGGGGCACCTCATGTGCATAGATGAATACTTACCCTTATAATCGTGTATTTTGCATCCTAGCCATTTCTCTTGGCATGGACCAGTTACAAATTTTCATAACATCTGGAAAGCTTTAGTCTCCACAGAGCCTCTGCTAACCCTTCCTTAGGAGCAGCAGTGAGTGGTGTGGAGGGTCTCAGGCTTGAAGGAGGAAGCAGACAAGGTCTGTGTGAGCCAGAGGGGATGTGTCTCTGTATGCCCTCAAGGTGCAGGACTGGAAATCGTGACGGAAGGGTGATACAGTTTTAAAGAAGAGAAGAAAAGTAAGGGGAAGTATGCAGAGTAGCTGCACTGAGGATAAGCGGAATTTTTGTTAGAAGAGAGGAGTAACAATCCTCTTCCATTTTAGGTTTATTTTATCTGGGGTGAGTTCAGGAGTGGAAACCTCCTCTGTATGATAAGAAGCAGTGCTCTGAAGTGGAGATGTTGAGATCCATTTGTCAGCTTCAGTATCAGAATTTGCAGTCACCTTTTGCTGCTTGAGAACATTTTTGCTCTGTGTTGCTTATGCCTGTCAGAGTTTGTTTTTATACAAGGTCAGTTGCTGTTCAAGAAGAGTTTTGTATTAAACACATTTTTGCTAGCTTTGTTGTCTGTTCAGTTATTGTGTAGGCTGAATTAAAGTATTGTTTTTAACTCATGAGGCAAGTTCTGCTTATTTATTCAGGTGTGTGAGAGGGGAGAGAGGCTAATGGGAACAGGATGGTGAGTTTCTTTTATGCAGCCAGCTTTTAGGAGCTTTTGTTGGAAGGCATTTGTGTTGGTTGACATTTAATGCTGATTGCTTTTTGCATTTAAAACACCTCAAGGAAGTGATAATGTGCCTTCTCAATTACATAATTTATATCTGTAATTAAGTAAAGTAGTGTTTGAAGTTTATAAATTATCTTCAGTCAATTTGGCTTTTCTGTATGTAATTTCTTAATATGCGAGTTGTGAATATGAGGTTGTGTTGAAGTATTAGTGATGATGATTACTGAGCTGACCTTTGTCTTTCCATCTGCTTTTTTTCCCCAGGCATTAATGGCCTTTCACTGCAAAGGTGTTTGGCAACAAATTCCAGAGTCAGTTCCAAAGGATCAGCTTAAGAAACCGACTGTTCAAGTTAGGTTTTTAAGGCTGACTTTCTGCATGTTGATTACTGTAATTTGTAGTGAGTAAACAGTGACTGACAAAGGAGTCATATGGGAGCTTCTGAAGAGCTTGTCAACAAATTTTAAACTAGGTTAGCTGTAGAAAAGGTAAAACTGATCTCTAATTGAGGAATTGAGCAACAGTGTTATAAAAGGCTGAAAACCGAGTATTGGGGGTTTCTTTTTTTTCATGTATTTAGTTTTTAACATGAGCAATGCCTTTTTTTCTTCCCTTAAAGAAACAAAAATGTTGTAAAGTATTTGTTAAATCAAGGAGCTGACGTCAACCTTCGTGCAAAAAATGGATACACAGCTTTTGACCTGATAATGCTGCTGAATGATCCAGGTATGCTATTTCAAAAAGCTCTGAGGAAATGTACAAAACAAACAAATAAACATCCCTCCAATCTAGAAATACATTAAGATTGCTAGGAGGTATCCTCTGGTGTCCAGGCTGGACTGGGCCAAGAAAGGACAGTGCCTGAAAATGGTGGGGTTTGAGTTAATTGGTTAGATGATTGTAAACATTTATGGGATAACAGATTGTGTACATTCCTCTTGCTTTGGTTTTTGAAGATGCTCAAAAAATGTGTTTTTGTCACCAAAGCCAGTTCTGTAACATTTGACTGAGTGCACAGGTATTCGGTAGTGTCATTAGCACAGAGCTGTGAAGTGGAGCTAGAAACTTCCTCTCTATAAAGTACAGCAAAGGGACAGGACAAAGGAAAGTGCAGTCAGAGCAAAACTAGTGAACTCCTGGCTGAACTTCCCACTAGTTCTGTAAAGGTTGAGAATAAATCACACTTCAGGGTTCATGTTATTTTTATGGGAGTGCTTTAGAAAATGGCAGCATGTTTTGGGGAGACTTCAATGAAACATATTTTGTTTTTGTTGTAGTTTGTTTAGCCTACAAAATTTGTTATTGTTGACCTTGCTTGGTACCTGAGTTGATTTATCTGAAGCCAAACCCCACTATTGCTCATGAAATTAATGTTTGTTTTCTCTGTATTTGCACATTATGGTGGTTTTTGTCACTAGAAGATTCTTTTCCTTGTCAAAAGTAGATGGTTAATAGTATGAAATTTTAGGAAATAAATACAGTGAATTAATTTATAGCTAACTTCTAGGACAGAATAGTTGTCTTGTTACCTGTCTCGGTCAGTTCTTTCTGCCCTTCTGAAAATCCTACCTGACTGCTGCATAAACACAGATTTACAGAAAGTTTTTTTTTTGCTTTCCTGTCCTCATATCGTGCTTGTTCTTTTTTCTTCCTCTTACTTTTTTTTTTGTCCACCTTTTTTCTACCATGTCTTTCCAGTCCTTTCATTATCCAGGCTGAACATCTCCTTTCTCTTTGGGATTTAATTTCGAGCTTCTTTTCTGCAACCTACATTTGAAGAAAGAATATTCGTTTTTCTCTGCTCTCTTCTGTGTCAGGTGAGAAAAGGGAGCATCACAATATTGTACTTAACTTCTGTGAAGTACAAAAGGAGGCAGTTCACCTGGTTACACATGGCTGATTCTGCCTGAGTAGCATGCTTAGTTACATTGATAAATACCTTTAGAGAAGTGATGATAAGACTGCAGCCCACTGTGTGGACTGAAAGCTTGGGAATTGTAGATCAAGAAAGAAAGTTTGGGGGGTTCATCTGCTTTGTGTTTGAGAGGTATATCAATTAGTACTTACATGGATTTATAGGGAAAGTGTCAGTGTGTCAGTCTTAATTTAGGAAAGCAAGGTAGAACAAACATTATCTTAATTTGCTTTCTTCTAGACACAGAGCTTGTAAGGTTACTGGCATCAGCATGCATGCAAGTAGACAAAGACAAGAATAAACTGAACAACAGGTCATCTTTGCCTTCGTCCAGAAGTAGGCAATCCTTAGATGTCCCAATGTTGCCAGATGACAAAGGAGGTCTAAAGGTAAATGTATTCACTCTTGATAGATAACCAAATTCCTGTAATGCATAAACAGAGAAAGTTATTGCTAAGAAGTATTTTGGATCTAATATGTAACTGTGTTTGTCTGGGGAGTGTGGATGCGTGTTACTGTATTCCTCATTGATAATGCTTTCTGGTTTTATGGTGTAGCATGCGTTCAGGTTTCTTTTTGTCAGATGGCAAGGCAATGGGGAGACTTAAGGAAGAGTTTTCATTGAAGCATTTCAGTGTCTAGTAATAAATCTCATAATTAACTGGAAGGTACCATGTTCGTAAGTCTGGAAGTCAGACTCCATTATGATTCTAATTTTATATCTAGACAGGGGCCAGACTTCATTATGCTCATAAGTGAAAGCAGGCTATTGACATTGAAAATTAAGAAGATGATAGCAGAGATTTTAATATCTGAAGAGTAGTGGAGGAGTGTGCAGTTAAGGCTTACATATCCTCTGGCATGTTGTATCCTTAGTTCGAAATTGACAGTGGGCCGCTAGGAATCAAGGTAGAATTGGAACAAGTGCATGGCACTTGAACAAAGATACTGCAACTTACATTGTCTCTTTGCAAAAGGAAAGAAGGAAAAAGTGTTCGTGTTGTTGTTTCTGTTGTTGTTTATTTAGGTGAATAATTTCTAATTACACGGTACCTCAGAAATTTCTTGAGTCCATGATGTTATCTTTTAACTATAAATATTATCAGGGTCTTGGAAACAGACATGTTAATTTCTAGGCTATTTTTGGCATGAGTTTTAAAATATGTTTAAAGTTCTAGTTCAGCTCAGATCTGTTTTGCAGTTTTAACTATGAAGGAACAAGTGATTATTTTCATATGATTATGCTATTATGTGATATGACACAACTTCTGTGTCAATTTAGATGTACCTATTTAAGAATGCATTTACTGAGATGGGAGATTATCAGAACAGCTTCTGGCTTTATGGAATACAGATCAACAATAATTTGGATTGCAATTCTTGTGTTATGACACAAAGGTTTGAATTAGGGTCATAAAAGAGGATGAAGGGAAATTAAAAAAAAAAGATTTGTCAGTGAGAGAGATATACGTATGAGTACTGACTCAAATGTAGTATTTTGTAATGTTTAAGTATTTGGTCTGAAAACCACAAAGTGTTAACAGTGTTTACAAGTCTTAGTCAAGCATTTTTTCAGCAGAAGTTGTATTGTGTATAGTTCTCTGATAAATATAGATAACCTGAAAGCTAATATGGCCCCTTCTTTCATCTACTTAATGCTTTATTAATCAGCCAGTCTGACCATGAGTATGTTACATATCTTACTCTCCTTAAAAATGTTCAAAGAGGGTAAAAATGACATTTTCACTGCCTTCTCCCACTGCTGCCAGGCTTCAGCCTTTTGACGTTTTGTTTGTCTGGGTGGAGGGCGGTGTCGTAACATTTATCTCTCTTTTTGGACCAGTTGGAGAGTTTCTGGAGTGAGACACCTCTCCTGGGTTTTGTAGCAACAGTGTTTCTATGTGGATGACTGCTCTATGCTGAGCCAGGACTGTAAGCAAAAGATACTTATGGTGACTCAACCAGTGCAGCATTTTCTGCCTGTATCAGTGCAGTGACTGAATGTGGGGCCTACAGTCATAGAAATACAAAAATGAGAGGGAACTCAAGAGGCTCATGTGCCTTTATATGAGGATACAGAATGAACATCCTTGATGGAAGTTTCTGCTCTCTCTTCTTTCGCTGTGGTGAAGAAGATCCCCTGATCCCATGGTCTCCATCAGCACCCAGTTCTACTGCTTGTCGCTTCTTGTGGTCAGAATTGTTTTCCTCTGTTGTAACCCAGATTTGTCTTGTTGCCTGTTGATTGGTTCTCATTCAGTGGCCACCTTCATTTTTATAAGAACTATATAAATAATCATCATATTCAGTCTTAATTCAAATTTCCTTGTTATCAGGGTTTTTTTCCTAAACTTCTTACTATTTCTTTGTATGTATCTGTCAAGGTGTTTCATTGTTGCTGTTGTTAGTGAATGTTCCCAGACTCCTGTTTCACTCCACAAAGTATTTTCTCCCAATTTGAGATCAAATTGTTGGCAGTTTGTCTCTTAATACATTTTTTTGGACTGTGGTACTTTCCCTTTATTAGTTTTACTTGAATCATATTTCTTTCAGTCATTTGATGAATATTACATGAAACAGCAATAAAAGCTGTATTAAAGTTAAGCTGTGTTACAGATTTTCCTCCCTTCTGCCCACGTGACTAGGTACTCTTGTCTAAAAGAGATTAATTTGGTGGGATTTATCCCCAACAAACCTAAGTTGGCTGTGTCTTATGAGCTGTGATGAAGTTTTTTCAATTATGTCCTTTCATGTTAAGCATTTTGATCAGTTAATTTTCAGTTTTTCCTCTTTGGGTGATTGTGTACTTGCCCTCTGCCTGATTTCTGTAACTTCACAGGCAATCAGGGACTCATAGACTGGTTTGAGTTAGAAGGACCTTAAAGATCATCAAGTTCTAACCCCCTGCCATGGGCAGAGGCAAATATGTTGGAAGAGCTTTGCTTCACGTCCCCCAGATTCTGCTTTCTGCAATGTTTTGTAGTGCAAGTCCTTCAGTCAGGGTTCTCTGCTGGCTCTCTCTGAGAGGTCATGCTGTCTGTAATTACTCTAGGGTAATTTTAATCTTGTCTGGTTATAATTTGTGTAAGATTATTGAAATACTCTGTTAACCAAATGCGCATATATTCCTACTTTCTTCCTGTTAATGGTATTCATACTAAAATATCTGGTCACAGGTAGACTGCTTTTGAAGTTTAAAAAAAATAAACTTTTTTCTGTCTCTCCTCTTTGTTCACTTTTGTCATTAAGTAGTAGACTTTTTATTTTGTCATGTGCTTCTTTTATTTGTAATTTATACATAATACAGGTCCTTGTTCCTTTACCTATTGATTATGCAGTGGATATCCTTGATCTCATTCTTTACCTCTTTCACACAAGAACTGTTAACTGCTTTGTTTCTCACCATTTCATTGCCTTGAAAACAAAGTTGTGCCTTTTCCATGTGCAGTAATTTTATTTCTTCTTTTTTTCCCTGTTTGTTTTTTTCAGCAAGTTATACTTTCAATGTCTGTATTAGAGCTGTGTGAATTATCACATTCAGTTTCTGTTTTAGATGAAAGTTGTTTGAGGGCAGAGATTTCCAGTTTTCCCCTTATTCTTAAATTCCAAATATGTCTAAGGTGTTGTCACTTGAGAAATACCTTTTTTCTAGTCCTTTGGTACTGTTGCCTTCTCCCACTGCTACTAGATTTCAGCCTTTTGACACAGTATTTGTTACCTGACTGCTTCAGTCTTCTTTAAAGCCTTTTATTCCAGCTTCTCTACCTGTGTGATGTGGTGAGGGTATATGGAGAGGCCACAACCTCCTGCAACAGCAGACTTAAAACTCCGAAGCTCAGACCATCATACCCTGAACACCAGAGGGCAAGATTAACCCCTTTAGTATTATTCCTTTCTTGCTGGAGAGCAGTAGTTTTGTCTGGTAATATAGTGGCTGTAAGTACTTCATTTCAGGTTAGTTTGTGGTGTGAGCATAGGTTAGCGAAGCAGAAGCACTGTGAGGAAGGGTAACAGAGATGCTGGGTAGTTAGACATGATCTTTCTTACAGAAGCAAGCTAGCTTCAGTGGACAAAACCAAACCACGTTGTGCAGGAACTCTCTTTTGTAAGCTCATTGTACTCTGTGTTAAAACCAGATGGATTTTTTTGCCCTTTCAGTTCCTTTTGGAAGGTGAATAAATGTTGAACTCTGTGGGTTTTATTGCTTTCTCAGAGCTATTTTTCTCTCTTGCCTTTTCTCATTAGATCTTTGTTGCTGAAAGTAATGTAAATCTTTATTAGTTATGACTCTGAAGAGGTATGGAAGTCTGAGAAGTCTATCCATTACTAATGCTCTGTGCAGATTTGAGATCTTTTTAATGATCTTCTGCTACAAGGATTGATATGCAGGGAATAAATTTGCAGTTTATATTACTTCTCCTGTATGACATATCAGTAAGCAGTTGAGAAATATTAAATGCTAAGAAGAGAGCAGAATATGTATTGTATGAAGGGATGGTTAAGAATAGAGAATAAAACTAGGAAAGTGTTGTTGTCTGGATTGGCTATCACATAAAGCTGTCTTGATGAACTATCATCACTTTTACATGACTTGCATTTAAAAAAAGAGAGGGAAGAAGAAACTTTACTTCTTAGTAAATAATCAGAAGATATTTATAATCTGACTACAAGCCACATAATCTTTAATGCAGATTGCGTAGGTCTTGTATAGGCTAGAAAAATGTCCTGCTAAATACTTTGAGCATCTTGCACTGTTTACCTGTAAAAATGTGCAAGTTTGTGAATACTTGAATAAATTTTATTTCAAGCAAAGATAGTCCTTTTGTGTAACACTTGTGTAACACATATGTGATACCTGTATGGATAGAGGTTGTAGGTGCAGTAGTCCTAAGGTTTGTGTTGTTTTCACAGCTGGTATTTCCTTGGCTTGCTCTTCTTCAGTTTGCAGTCTTTCCAGTCTAGTAGAGTTTAAATTATCTGTATAGCAGCACTGTATGGATTGTAGATCTTTAGTTTGACAGGAGTACTATTAGAACTCTTCCAGTTTGCCACTGATTTTGAAAGTCTTAAGGAGAAGCTTTCATGCAGATCAGAGAAGCTTCTATGCATACCTCTAAAGAGCAGAAAATAGACATACCAGTTCATTGATGCCAGAGAGTGTAAGAATGGGTGGTGAAGTTGGAAGTTAATTGGAATATTAAATATTTGCTATGTAGCTGTAAATTTTCTAGTCAAAATTGCCCTAATACTTCTACCTACCTTGGCTTTCCAGGTAGTACGGAAAAACATTTTAAGACATTTCTCAGGTAAAAAGTAAGGGAAGAGATTAATCTTACACGTACAAATTATGGTGAAGGATTCTGTGGATAATTGCGAACCACTTTAACATCATTGTTTAGTTTATCTCAAGAACTCCTTGACAGAATTATCACTGCTGTAAGGATTACTTAATTATACATTTCTTTTTCATTTTATTTTTATTTTTCTTTTAGTTGGAACTAAATTGTTATGTCTTCTTATCAATCTAGTCCTGGTGGAGCAGGATGTCCAATCGATTCCGCAAGCTGAAGTTGACTCAGACATTGCGCCATGGATTTCCTTCCAATCAATTTGTGCCTTTTCCAGATGAACCTGAACCATCATTAAATTCCACTATAAAAGCAGTTTCACAGAGTGATACAGACACCTCTGGGAACCTTGATACTGCCACAGCTCGGATCACAAATGCCAAAGCTATCGGTAAAGCCAGAGGTGTCATGTGGGAAGTGAGCTCTCGTGGGGTACTCAAGATGATGCTATTTCTTATTTGTTGATTTAGTTCTTATTTAGCTTCATATAAGTGAAAAGACATGTAATATATTTGCCGTATATAGAAAAAGAGATGTTTGTGCCTCTGACTGTTGATCGTGCTGAGCGCTGAGTGCAGCAGCATTTAAACAGGAAAATGCTAACATGACCACTGAATTGGACAATAGAGACTGGTCACTGAAATGTGTTAGTGTCTTTGATAAACTAATTTATTTAATGAAAACCAATTTATTTAAACAAATAAATAATTCAGTGAAGAAAGAGATTACTGAGGGTAAAGCTGTTGACTGTTTGATAACAATAAGCTATCCTTGGGAACAAAAGTAGGAGCATGGTGTAGTGGGGAGGTGTCCCTGACCAAGGTGGGGGGAAGTTGGGACTAGATGATCTGTAAGGTCCATTCCTACCCCTAAAATTCCATGATTCTATTCAAACAATAAAACATCATTCATGTGTTTTTCAGGTATAAACACTGCAAAAGGAGGAAAGGATGATGAATTATTGACAACCATGGTATGTCACAGTGTTCTTGGTGTGTTCAGTTCATCAGGTCATGCAGCACCCATAATTTTGAGGTTTTTGCCTCCTGTCACTTTAGAAAGAGAGCTGTCATTTGTTTATAGTCACTGTCAGGAACCATCAGGCTTTTGATACATCAGTAGTTCTTAGACTAGGAAGTACTACAAGGAGTACGGTGTGAAAGCTGTTCAGTAGTACTGATGTTTTCCAGGAGTTACCCATACCTGTGTTTGATCAGCAATTAATTAGTAAAAAAGATGGAACAGCTGATCAGTTGCTGACAAGCAGTATGCTGTGCGGAAAACATGGCTGGGTTGTGGTACAGTCATAGTGTGAAATTGTTAGTAGAGGCAACCATAAAATAATTTCATTCAGGATGTTTATTTGTGTTATTCTGTTTCTTCATTTGTTACACCGTAGCTTTAAATTCCCCTACAGCTTACTCCCTGGAGATGTCATTAAATTTGGCTGGTTATCCTTTATGTTCTTTTGTAAGAACTTAGAGTCCCTTTTGATGTGATTGACTGACAGAACTCCAGGGAGCCAAATCAGTTGTGTTGTTTTTATCTCTTTCTGGAGAACACATGCAGCAGGAGCAGGCAGTAGTTCAGTTTCCAGGTGTCCTGCCTGAGAGTACGGAGGATTACCTGGTTATTTCTTTGAAAAGTAATCATTGATGTTCTTGTGAAAATCAATTTGAACAAGATTCTGCCCAGTGCAGGAAGGGACAGTTTCTGCCACTTAATGAACTATATTAATTGTGTAAATGAATAAGCATAATACTGAGGGATGCTACAGTGTTCATTGGATTCTCTTTATTACTTTATGCTGTACTTTTTCACAAATACTACTCTTGTGTCTCATTTCCTTTTTATTCTGTTTAAACATGCATGCGTCTCCATCTTTTTGTTCAACTTAAAATTTCGAAACTACATCACCAGCTCCCAGGAATCTTTCTTAAGAAGTGACCTGTGTTAATTTGTTTCCCTGTCTCAGCTGAGAAGCAGTGCTCCGTTTACCAGGCTGCCCAGTGATAAGCTGAAAGCAGTGATTCCTCCTTTCTTACCACCCTCGAGTTTTGAGCTTTGGAATTCTGACCGAACACGACTCAGCAAAGATGGCAAAGCTGAACAGATGAGAACTGCCTGGCCACAGAGAGCAATCAAGCACGACTTTAACAGCAGTGGCAACTCTGATATAGTAAGCAAACAAAAAGGATATGAAAGTACTGTGTTATGTCCAGTCCATGTTGACTGGTGAGCCACACTGTGTTTCTGATTAGAAATTGCTTCGAATCCACTGTCTCAGTAATGGCTTGTCCTTTTAAGCGGTGCTGTTCAGGAATAATGCACGTGTCTGTGGAAGGAACATAAATGGAACAAAAGTTTTGTATGAAATGAAGTGATTTTCTTTGATCTGATAACCAGAATAAAGCATAGCCCTAACAAATTTAGTATAAACTGCTGAAGTAGCTGCTGGTTCCACCCATATCTTTTAGTAATCTAAGTAGGTGCAGTCATTGGAATGTGGTGGAAATTGCTCTGATTGGGTAAAAGACTAGGGACAGAAGGTGCAGTCATTGGAATGTGGTGGAAACTGCCCTGATTTGGTAAAAGACTAGGGACAGAAAAAAAGAATGAAGGTTACTCAATTATGCAGACATAGCATTCTGAAAGATTAGCCATTGATAAAATTATAGCAAGAGGTGATCAAGTGGGCTTGAAGGCATACAGCCTTAAGTTGCAAGTACCATAAAAAGGAAAAAAGTCTGAGTTATTTCTATTTTTTGTAGAAGCAGTTTGCCTGATTCTACGGGGTTTTTAGTGAAAATGTAAACCAAAAGAAAAATAGATGGTTTGTCTTGAGACAGGAAACTAGACAACCTGGACAGCCTTTGCTTTCATAGTAGAAGAAAAAGGAGAAGTTCTTACTCCCCTAATTGTACACTGTAATAGCCAAGTATGAGAAGAGCTTATTTTACTAGTCCAGAACTGTGTTTCATGTCAGTTCTAGAAATAGGACAATGAAGACATTTTTAGGAGGAATTATTTTCTGTTTTCCTTTTTTAAGTGGAAGTTAGGTTAATACCAGTAGAAGTGATTTAGGTCAACTAAGCTGGAGTGTTAGAGGGGAAGTGACACAACAGGAAGGTAAGTGTTCATCATCCTAAAAAAGATGATTGTAATAACATTAGTGGATAATTGGCACTTGTGTATAAAATGAGGAGCAGGGAAAGCAGGGGGGGACTCCTTCTGTGAGGAAAGAAAGGTTTTGCTAAGGAAATAGAGAGCAGAGAAACATAATAAGAATTAGAAGAAGTGATTTGAGCAACAAAGATAAGAAATGTGAAAAAGCTGAGCTGCAAAAGCCAATGTCAGATGGCTGGCAGTGGCCAGTGTTGTAAAAGCAAAAGAAATGAAGGAGGATGTGGCTGAGGATTTGACTCAGTAGTGCCTCAGTTAACAGAAGTCAATAGGGATAAGATGGATGAGAAGTAGGTGGTAGCTGTTTAGTAAGATGGGAGAAACAAAACCAGAAGTTTCACAAGTGATCATTTCTTTTTTTGTAAAATAAGATTATTTCCGATACTTATTTTGTTCTTCAGTGAAGATTTCAGAACTTGAGGTAAATAAAACAGCAGCTGATGTTTGATCTTTATTTTACTCAATTAAAAAGAAGAAAATTATTTTTCATTTTGTTTTCCAGACATCTGTTAGCAAAGGTACTAGACCAGTCAAATTACCAACTTTTGCAAGAAGACCAGCATCTCCTTCGAACTCCAACAACTTCAACCACTCTCCCCATTCTTCTGGTGGATCCAATAACATTGCTGGAATCAACAGGCATGGAGGAGAACTGCATAACAGATCGGGTACTGTTTTTGATAAGAAAGTAATTTGTGTCTGATTCAACTAAAAAAATTAGTGTTTATGATGATGGTAGAAGATAACCTTTTCTGAGGGCTCCTACTGCTGTAGAAGCAAAACTTGTATAAATTTTGTTGGAACAGGATAGGACTTTGAACACCTACATACGAGAAGAAAAGCCTCACCTCTGTTACAGAAGTCTTGCTGGTCAGTCCCTGTCTCAGAAGAACATGCAGATTTTATTAATCCACCCATGGTGTGTCAGGTGGATGTTCATCCATTGCAACATGCATTTCAGAGAGCTGACTCTTACCCGTGTTGCTTATTTTTATTTAAAATAAAAATCAGTTTTATACTAAAAGCAAAGTTGCAAGCATTGTACCTGGCAGCTGTTAAAGACAATATTGTGAAGCAGCTCATAAAACCTATATCCAAGAGTATGAAAGTCAGCTCTGTGTGTATATGGACAGGTCTGGCTTCTCTCTTATGCAGTTGACTTCCATTCCTTTTTCTGAAAGCTGCTGGACAGAGCTGAACCTTCTATCTTGCTTCATCCAGTCAGTTTCTAGAAGAAAGTGAGTGGCAGAAAGAGAAGAATTGAGAATTAAATATTTCAAAGTTATGGTTTGCTTGACTGGTTTTATTTTATTTTATTTAGGTGGCAGCGCAGATAATGTTCTGTCACAGATTGCAGCCCAAAGAAGAAAAGCAGCAGGTTTACCAGAACAGAAGCCCAGCCAACAGCACAGTCCAGTCCACTCAACTCCTTCATCCACTCTGTCTGATTTGCAGTGTGCTCAGATTGTTGGCAATGGACATGCTGTAAAGGTGCGGAGAAATGTAAATTTTTGTACTTCCAAAATGGCTAATTTCAGCAGGTCAAATCTCAGTCATGGGTGGCTGATACATGATATTGCACAGCCTGAAATGAATGAATGAAGGAGTGGAAACTTCAGCTCCACAATCCTTACTTTTAATTGCAAACCAGTAGAAGATCAGACCTAATAATAAACCATGATTTTGCTTTATTATTAATTTCACTCTATTTTAAAAAGTAGTAAATGTAATACTCAGTCTGCACTATTAGTTTGGTTTCTCATTATTTCTTTCTATGGCCCAGATCCAGTGTTTTATGTTAGTTATTCCTAGACATGACTCTGAAGTGATGTAGCTAGTTTCCCTTCCAAGGCTCAACGTGAATGCAGAACACGCCAGAATTTGTACCAGGATATGCTGACCACAACAATATACACATATCCAGTCTGCTCCACAAGGTGTTGTTTTCAGACAGTATTTCTTCAGCAAAGTTGGGTTTTGCTCCTTGTATTATTATGATGACAATGATGCTGCTATATTATCTGTGCTGACTTACTTCTCAGTTTCTTGGAATAGCTTTACCCTCATGACCTGCCCCTTTTGGTGCATGTACTTTGAAGTTCACAACTTCTTTGTACAAAATTTTTAAGGATTAAGATGTTAAATCTTCAAAATCTGCAGAGATACAAATTTGAAAGTGGCATCATAACAGAACATGTGATACACTATTGAGAAGTTATATGGGTTTATTCACACAGGGAAACATTACAATTCAAAGAGCAAGAAAAAGCAAGCACATAATTTTGGGGGTTATATTCTGATGTCTGGTATGCTGGAAATGTGAGAATACATGGCCAAGAGCAGAATTTCTCAAACTTTTGCTTGTGTAATCTCCAAACAGCTTGTTTTGCTTTGTTTTGTTTTCTTTGCATCTTTTAATGAGATACTTCTTGAAGTTTTGCCTGAGGAAACAAAAGTGTCCTGAGTGTAAAATTAATACTTTTGCTATCCCATTCTGGGATGTCTTACATGGCAACATGGCACAATGTGTATTAAATTAGTAGATATAAATGGAGTTGCAAAGTTACTCAGTGATTTAATGGAAATTTCTGGAGGACAAAAATCAGAAAAAGAAAAGTGTGCAACTACCAATGCTGAAACAGTTTCCATGAATAGTCCCTTTGTCTCTGGTCTGTCAGTCCTGATCTCTGGACAGACTACTGGTTGCTTTTCAAATATGAGATTGGGAGCTAAAATTTCTAACTCAGCTGGACCACTGAAGGTTGTGGACTCATACCAATTCTTTGGGATACAATAATCTTTCCTCCCTTTCTATCCCATGTAACTGCTCCCTGGGTTATAAATTATTATAACTTTAACACTTCATCAGTCTCTTCTGCAGAGCAGCTACCAAATGCTTTTTTCAAAGGTGGTCTGATAATGTATCTGTAAGTAAACTCTCAGCACTTCTTCTCAGCTTGTTTTTATCTTGGAAAGATCTTCAGAAGAGCTGCTTGTCTGCCACCCAAAATCTTAATTTTCTCCAGTTATATTAAGGGGTAATACCTCTGTCTGTGAGCTTTGGGCTGCTGATCCTGGGGCCTGTTGTTACAATACTGTCACTAAGAAGTTTAACTATTATTCCCACTCACAGTGGAAGACATTAGGGGGTAAAGCAGTAGTGAGGTGCAATGCGCTGCAGATCATCTTCTGGAAAGGGAGTTCATAACACTGTTGAAAGGATTTTTAAATAAAAATTACGCCAGTGTCTTGGAAAGCCAACAGCTCTTTTAGTGTACTTTGCTTAGATGTCTAGGTGAGTTTCATTCTATCCTCCAGTAACAAAACGTGTAATCAATGTGGATCTCACTATAGATGTTCATGTATCGCAGGTCTGAAGTGATTTTTGGAGCATTAGTTTCTGTTGGGAGAGCACAATCAAGTACAGATCCATGCTGGCTGCCAAAACTATAATAGCTTGCTTTGTTGTGGTAACCAGCAGCGTAAGTGCTGAAAATTTAGTGTCTGTATCCATTGTGGAATGCCTTGTGCCCTCCCATTATGATCATGCTATCTGAACCTGGAAATAGCCAGTGTAAAAATGCAGTGATGTTACACTGATCAATTTTGCAAAAGTTATCCGTGAGGGGTGAGATTGTGCAAGTTTTAAAGCAGGGAAAAAATACCTGACTGACAATTTGCAGGGTGATGTAACTTAAATAAATGCAGAAGTGCTAGAGAGGAAGACCATTCTGAAACGCAAATGATCAATAACAGAATAGAGGGAAATTTTGTGACAAAAAGTTGAAATAAGTTCACATTGCTCTTCCAAAACCACTCTAATTTGTATTGTGCTCCATTAATTTTAGTCCATTCAATGCAGCACTAAGGAAGCATTATATTCTGACGTAGGATGGAGTAATGGAAGAAAGTTACTACTCAAATACTTTTTATTTTTAATCTGCTTCTCTTTCATTAACTAGAAAAGTTCTGTTTATGCCATGGCACAGAAGCAAAACTGTAGAGGCAGGAATGACTGTCATTCTCTCTTTGTGCCTTGGTACCCAGCTCAACTTTTTTTATACGTTGCGTGTAGTAGCCTGAGTGACAAAAACTTCTTAAACTCTGAATTCAGGAATCCAGGAAAAAAATGACCTTCTCTTTAGATTATATAATGCAGACAGCAAAATGTGTGAAGTGATACATAGATTGAGGAATTTAGGAGATGAGGAATTTAGTATTTGACTTGTTTTGGAAGAGACTGATATATGTACATATGTATACCTATCCCTCATTTTAACTTGTGTATTTTCCTGTTTTCAGTGTGTTAAATATTTGAAAAATACTTACTTTGAATCATTTGACTCGTATTAGGTAATAACAAGTTTAAGGGTTGACTGGAAACTCTCATTCCAGTGCACCAAGGGGTTTAAATGCACTCAAAACTTAGTTTACGCTTGCTACATATTTCTGGTTAATCCAGCATGAAGTGCTACTTTAAATTAGCATCTGATAAGATTTGAAAAGTTTTGAGACTGTAATTAAATCTCTGGATGAAAAATCCCTGTTTTCAGAGTCAAAGTAATTTACTTTGTTACTGTTATGAAATTGTTCTTATCTCAACCTACAAATTTTACTTTTGATTCATCTCCCCCTTCCCTGGGTGGAGAAGACGTGAGTGAACAGCTGTGTGGTGCATAGCTGCCAGCTGGGCTTAAACCATCACAGTCCTTTTAGAAGAGGAATAATTGTAGTGCTTGTGTGTAGTATTCCTTTACAAGAAATAATTTTCTTATTACAAAACTACAGCCTTAATAAAAGTATTTATCTTGATGAATTTGAGGAGACAGACTTTTATTTGGGATAAATCAGTATTGCTCGAGTTATTTCAATATGAATCAAGCAGAAGCTTCTAGCTGTGACTACATGCTATGCAGAAATGATATGCAACTTAAGTAATATTGAAGCATCATATATAGGTAAACACCTCTTTTTTTTTTTTTTTTTTTTTAACTGAAATGATTGTATCATTAACTACAGCAAAAACTGGAGATGAACAAAAGACCTCCATCTGGGACTTCATCTACGTCTAAAAGCACATCACCAACTCTCACACCTTCCCCATCACCTTCCCCATCTCCTAAGGTTCACAACGCAGAGTCTTCTCTCTCTTCTTCTCACAGACAGGCCAAAAGCAATGGTTCCAGCAGTGGTACTATTACAGAAGATGGTGAGTATGTCACTGTAATTAGAGAAGATTCATTCATCAAGAGCACTAAGTGTTTAAAGCTATACCCGTACTGGATTAGGGTGTATCTCCATGAGAGTGAGAGTGATTTCCTTTCTAGAAAATG
>NW_008691481.1:0-18429 GCF_000695815.1 Acanthisitta chloris | reverse complement strand
TTCCTGCATTAACTGCCTTTTTGCTTCCCAAAAGCTGTTGTTCCTTCCATTTAAAGGGAAACTGGTATGATGTCAAAGCTAGCATTGGGCATGTAGGTAGGCCACTCTTAAGTGACTTCCTTCCTTTCCCTCTTCATGGGTTAAACCCTGTTTTCACCCCATGCTGAGGGTAGAAAATGCACTTTCTTCACATTAGTGAATGCAATGAAGCACATATTACAGAAATACATTTTTGATTCATAGCAGGTCATAGGTACATGCAATTGATTTTTAAGAGCTGTAGTGCATTTATTTTTCTAAGTTGCAAAAATAACCTTATTTTGACCTATTTTTAACTTAAGGTCATAAGAAAGAATGATAATGTTACTACTTTTCCAGTAAGATTACTACCTTTTAAGTTAAACTTTTAGGTCTAAATTGCAACACTTTATTGTAAAATGTCATGTTGCTGCATTGGAAACAGGATATCAAAAACTTTGTTTTCTTCTGTAAAGATCTCAAAAAAAAAAAAAAGTGAAAAAATAACTTGACTCAGAGTCTTTTAAATAAGAAATGGAGGCACTTTATCTGCTTTCTGCAAGAGGCACCTTGTGCTATTTTTGGTTTTGCTGAAAGTGTCTGTATTGATTTTGGTTTGTTTTCATTTATGCTAACTTTGTCCATGGACACTGTACTTCTATTTGACATAAAGTGAAGTGATATTTGACCCTCTTTCTGTCCTCTTCTTATGGGTTAGCTGTAACATAATCTGACTGCTGGAGAAAGTCCTTTCACATTTTAGTTAGTGCCATTTTATAATGATGGCTTGACAACATTAGAGTTGTCAGCTTAGAAATATATAAAGGGAGGAGAACTTACTGTTCAATAACAGGGGGAACTCCCTAAGCTCTCAGCTGTTCTCATCTCACCTGGTGCAGCTGGGACTTCGTGACTGCACCACTAGTGCCTCTGTAGCAGAGGAAAGGTTTTCAGAAGCCCCCGTAGCTCTGGGTTCATTGTGCTTATAAACTTTTGTACTTATTTTGTGCTTTTGGTCCTTTAATTCAAGGGCTTCTCTTAAGATGATTTGATTCAGCAGCAGCAGTACAAGTGCTTATAGGCCCAACAGTAACCACAAGAATAAGTACAGAGGGTCTGTAGTATTAACTATTGTTTTTCTTTCAGGTAAACTTAAATGAATTAGAAAATTGTTTTACATTGAGTATTATTGAGAAGGAACAGTAGGCAGCAGGGTTCAGAGATGTGCTTGGTTTCTTTTTAGGCAACCACTTGGACCATCAGCAGCTTGTCCCTATTCTGAGAACCAGTGATGTGGAGAATCATGAAAGACGAAACCATGTGAGAGTAAAAGGAGGCTCTGAAAACTTGGAAAAAGGTAATCTTACCTTACTACTACAGAGTAGTACAAATGGAGGTGCTGAATAGGAGTAATGTGGCAGAAACAGTAAGAGCTCCAAGAACCTTTGCTTTCTCCAGGGATGTAGGTAAGAAGACAAGATATGAGTAGAGCAGATGAGAGTGATAAAGCAAGGGAGAAACAACATGTTATGCAAAAATTGTATAACTGAGAGGTTTCAGGTTTTTTTCAAACTTAGTGTAATACAGGAGCTGGAAGAGGGGAAGAAAAAGAGAAAACATGCAGGGCCTACAGCTGAAAGCATTCTTTCTGTGGATGGAAGGTGTTTGATATTATAGTTGTTTATGACAACAAGACTGTGGGCTCAGGACTCCCTAAATATTTCTTCCCATATCACAGCCTACAGTTCAAGCACAGCAGCGTGATGAAAAATGAGGAGACTAACTAGCAGCATAAAAGAAAAAAGACATTAGTCTAAAGTCCTCTAATGAAAATTATGTTTTCTTTATCTAAGATAGTATTTTTCATCAAACAGTGTGGATAAGTTCTCCTGCTGTGTTTTTAAAACTGATTACCTTTTCCCATGGATTAACCTCAGGGTGCTAAAGCTTTTAGTCTGAGACCATGCCAACTATTGCAAATCATGTTAAGCATACCAAGTTAATTGAACTTGAGGTTAAAAAAAAAAACATACCAAAACCCTATCAGAAAATAAGACTCAAACTAGAATTATTCTCTTCAGTTTTCTGTGGACTCTTCCTTGTAAAGAAGGAGACTTCCAGAGTAGTGCATAGAATTGTGTCCATCTCAAGGCACTTGATGCATTTTAAGAAGCTTAGGGAGTGAGATTCTCTTTTATATTTTTTCTGGTGGTGAAAGAAAGTCAGTCAAAAGACAAAGAAGTGAAACAAAAGCAAAGTGTATTTGGGACTGGACTAGTGATGTCTTTAAAATGAAAGTTTGTATGAGGAATATTAAATATAGTTTTGTTGAACACTGTAATCATTCGTGTTCTTCATTTTGACTGTGACTTCTTAGTTTAACTGTCCACTTTGGTACTACTGGGGAAAAAAAATTAATCATGTGTGACAGCAAAGCAATACAAAGAAAAACTTAATTGAGAGAGGTAGTGTGTAATTAAGAGAGGTAATGCCAGGTTATTGTAAAACTGCACTTCCTCTTCTTAACTAGCCACATTTTAAGTGTGTGGGAAGAGTCACTGTCAGGTCGTCCAATTTTTGATTTCCTTAGACTTAAGCCAATATTCAGTGCTCTTAGCCTTGGAAGGTAAGCTTATAAAACCTAAATTCTGTCCAGTTCTCATCTTTGCTGAACTTGAGCCATCTGTGTTGAAGATGCCTGGATGTCAGGCACTTAAGGAGAAGTTCAGATAGACCTTTGTTATATCAGTGACTTGAATGAGCATTCAGTTCTTTGCCTGCTTGAGAAGTTTTGCTGTCTAACCTGCGTGATCTGTCATCCATTTGGGCCAAGCACCCGTGTTTTAGGCATTGAAGTGTCTGAGTTGTCCCTAGTGGTTTGGTTTTGTAAGGTCCTTATAATGAGGAAGAAATTAATGAGGAAGAAAGGGCAATACAATTCAAAGATTTTATCCTAGTGAGGTAAGACTAGATAGAATTCCAGTACGTGGAAGTACATGGTGTGAATATAGTAAGCCAATATTTTAATTTCTGATGGAGAGTAAATTAATATAAAGATCATTAAAATCTTTCCTGATCCATGGTGGAGTGTTCTTTTTTCTTTTTTAATTGCAGATGAGCTGACTGGCATCCTTAAAAAGTTGTCACTTGAGAAATATCAGCCTATTTTTGAGGAACAAGAGGTATGTCTTTTTTAAAAGGTTCTTTTTTTTTTTTTTCTACTGTTTTACAAATATAGGGTGCAATACACATTGTATCAACATTGTGGTTCAGAATCGCAAATTTCAAGTTTTACAACCATTTCTGGTTGCAGGGAGGACCTTGAAATATGAACCAAACTATATTTGTGGCATTCTCCAGGCTACTGCAAATATCAGAGCTTCTTACACTGAACATATAATTTTTATATAGATAGCTGCTTCAGGTTGCTTTTTTCCCCTCTCTGTTTTTATGCTCTGCTTTTTCTATATATGTCTATATCCAATGTAGTTAAACAGTTTATAGGACATACTGTATCATCCCTGGAATCACAGCTGGAACCTCATTTGCAGATGGAGAGCAGCAGGGTGTGAGTCACCAGGATGGCTGCATTGTCTTCTTTTTCGACTATGAATAAGCAACAGAAAAATTTAAATTGGGGAATGTAGACATCCTTGTAGATGAGGTCTATGACAGTGACTTGCTGAAGGATGCAATGAAAGGAAATATTGCTAAAAATAAGTAAAATGAATTCTTTTCAATGTTTAAGACAGTATCAGATGTGAGCAAATATTGTGTGTTTGGTCAAAGCAAAGAGTAGTGAATGGACATAAAAGAAATTGACATACTACACAGAGGTCAGGATTCAGTACCACAAACACAGAATATTTAGCTTCATCACAATACATTATTACTGTTCCCCTGCATGACAGGCAAGGGAGCATTGTGTAGAAATTAGTACACTCTGTGTGTGACAGTTATATCAATATGAAAAGTTTCAGGTATTTGTTTTTATCACAACCTTATGGATGTGCTGTTACAATAAAAGTTGATAAATTAACAAAACCTAGGTTCTTCACAAGAGATGGTAGCAAACTACACACAATGTTCTGCAATTCCAAAAGTACTTGAGGTGGGGAGAGGGGAAGAAAAGAGGGGGAAACCTGAGGCTTATTCAACTAGCTGCTACTATAGGTAGAGGAATTTTTGTGTAGAATATATATTCTGTATTAATAGAGATTGTCTGAAAAAAAGTTAAAAATCCATTAATATTTTAAATGTACTATCATAATTACTTGAATTATTAACAGCAGATTAAAAATTTTGTGGACAACAGGGTGGTAAAATGTGTACCATTTGGTGCTGGTAATTAATTAAAAATTTTTGTGTGCATGATATTTACAGTAAGTCTGTATAATTTAAAAACACCCAAACCCACTTTTTACCTGTAATAGTGAATCTTTGCTTAGGTAAATTTGTCTTACCTTTTTTTTCTTTTTTGTCTTCTTTTTTTAATTTACATGCAGGTAGATATGGAAGCTTTCCTTACACTTACTGATGGTGATCTGAAAGAGCTGGGAATTAAAACTGATGGATCGAGACAGCAAATTTTGGCAGCTATTTCCGAACTGAATGCAGGAAAGGTACATTTTGAAGTACTGTACTTAGTAAATTATTTCAAAGTTTTCTTATATTTTTATATCAACACATTTTGAAATTCAGTTGCAGATATTAGTTAGAAAAGCCAAATTAATTTTTCCAAACAAAGTATTTAATGTATTTGATTAATGAGAAATACCTTCCTTTGTGTCACTCTGCACTCTTCGATTAACTCTTTCCTAATCCAGTGAAGAAGCTACTGGTAACATAAACATGAGCAATATTACAGTTACTGAATATTGATTTCAGTGATGCTGAAAGAATCATCTGGCTGTGACAGTCCATCTAGAGATAATAGTGTAAGAGGAAGGGTATCCTTTGTTTAGCCTATCAGTTTTTGATTTCTCTATGATTAGGTAAATAGCACTTCTCTCATTCTTTACACTTGTATTACCTTTTAATTTTATACTGACATAAACAAATGTGCTAAGAATGGCATACAGTAAGCAGTGTTCTTGTCAGAGGGATTTTGAAATGGACCATGTTTTTAACTAGGCCTGCTGACACCTCCCATCTGCTTTTTTAGTTTTGAGGTCCATTCTCTCTGTAATACTGAAGGCATGAATAAACAATATGTAATTTTTCTAAGTTAAGATCAACAGCAGTAAGTGATTAGGCTAAACATTAGGGGAGGTGGATGATGCTCCATGCTATAAAGCTGTGAAGATTATGATGAAAACATTGCTATTGCTGTCTGGTAGTTTCAGGAAAAGATTACTACAAGGTTTTCTAGAAATCTGTGAGGTAAGGACTTGATCTAATTTCTGATAGTATATTGAGCATAGACACACATATTTATACATTTTTTGTGAACTCTTAATAAATTCAATTTTTAAACAGAAATTTAAAAGTACTTTATTTAATTGTTCTTTTACAGGGTCGAGAGAGACAGATTTTACAAGAGACTATACACAACTTCCACTCTTCCTTTGAGAGTAGTGTTAGTAACACACGACCGCCGGGTCATTCCCAGTGTAAGTAGCACCTGAAAGTAACTGAAAAATGTAAGGATACTTTTATATAATACTGTCTAGAAATCAGAATGTGACAAACAAGGCAATTAACTGCTTTTCTCATTAGTGACTAATATGTGTCCTTGTCTCTTGCTGAGACTACAGAAGATTTCAACGTAAAAAGGTAGAAGTATCTGTAAGATGTTTATATGCACTTCAGTACTATCTGGAATAAACATATTTGTTATGTGTTACTAAACACAGAAAATGGATCTAAGGATAGCAAACTGGAGTATACATTATACTATATATAGTGTGTGTGTATAGCATCAGTGGGAGGTGTGTTTCTGTATGACACAATTTACTTTTGCATACTCTTTCTAGTCTAGGAGTGTGCTCTTTCTGTGATCAAGTGAAATAAATATATTCAAGATTTACAATTTAGTGTGATGGCTTAAGTAGCTATGTTAAGTATGTATTTATGTGTGTATGCATGTAGTTATTCTGCATAGGTAATATTTTTATATGATTGTCTGTAGTTGGTTTGTTTGGAGTACATCTATTCCAACCACCAGTGCTAGCCAAGCTGGAGAAACTGCCTTTTAAAATGTAGTATCTATAACCACAATGTACAGGGAGGTGTTGCTGACCCGTAACTAGTGAATACTTTTATCACAGTCGCAGATATAAAAGTTGCAGATCTCTGTCCTGCCAGCCACCTGAGCCAAAAGCAGATATGCATCTGTTACTCAAGGTTGAGGAATGGGGCAAAACCTATTCATATGTGTGCTCCTATATTCATGCTTTAGGAGAAACAATGAAAACCATTGAATTGCCTTGAGAAGTTCACCATGTTTAAAAGTGCCCCTTCTTCAATTGCTTATTTTGCTGCTTGCACCCACTCACAAAATAATTCAATTTGTATAGGGTCTGTGTTAAGTAGTACTGAGGTATGGTATGCGTTAGGAGACTAATGACGAGCAAGTCCCAGTTGTTCCAATCTCAGTCTGCTGAATATCAGTACATATATGAAAGCAGGTGCTAACTGTAGACCTACTGGTGGAAAACTGAGCATTGCTAGGGTAGTTAGTGAATGTAGTTAGTTTCAGTATTATGTGTAGTCTGCTTGGCTGAAAGCCACTATCAGGTGTCACTGTATGCATTGTGCAGTTTACTTCCTATTCTCAGGGTAGTCAGCATGTGTGGGAGCTTCTGCATCTCTTGATAGCATCCATGACTTGAAGTGCCTCTTCTGTATGTGCTAGTAGGTGAGCAGAAGGTGCTGTTTGGGATTTGATAACATGGTGCAATGGACTGGATTAATTACTTGAGTACTGAAGAAACATGAGAGATGTAGTCTGTCTCCAAACAACGTGCTGAGGATAACCACTGAGCTTAAGTGTTTTGAAGACAGCAAAAGACAGTAATAGTGGCCCAGAGTTGGGGAGAGCATCCTTTAGTAAGAATGGAAGCAACAGTTGCTCCTGCTGACCGTTTGAGAAGATGCTGCAAGGAGGCTGACATCAGGGATGTTGCTTTTGGGTTTTTGTGTGTGAGCGCTCCATGAATTAGATTTGGCTGTGAAACAGGAAGAGAAGCACTGACAGAGAAGGAAGATGAAGAGAACATGTAGATAAAAGAAGTTTCTGCACCAGATAAGCTGCTTTTTATCATAAAAAGTAGCAGTCTCTGCAACTTGAAGTAATTTCCAGGATTGTGTAATATTTTAGAGCATAAGAGCAGCTGTAGCAAGTCAGAGCCAAGATACATACAGTTGTTTTCAACTTTTTCAACCAGTTTCATCTGACATTGGTGTGGAGAGCTGCTTGCTTTCATTTGCTGTGAACTTGCCATGTCCTGACTTCTTTTAATCTTACTGGATCAGAACATACAGTGGGCAAATATTTCCTCTTCGCTGCTTTCATGCCCCTGATGATTTTACAGATGACTGTGATATTCTTCCTCATTCATTTTTTTTCCAGATGGAAGTCTTACAGGCCGCTTTGTCATTTCATAGACCATAGTTTTTCTGACCTCTCCTCCTTTTCTACTTACTATCTTTTCAGACTTGGAAGATACCAGTGTAGCATGCAGTATTCAAGATGTAGGCATAGTGCAGATTTACATGACAGTGATGTTTGGTTTTCAGTTGTGTTCTCTCTTTTCAGTTCTCTTGCCCTTTCTTAGTTATTTCTGGTACTCTGCTTTGTTGACTGTAATCAAAGACTGAATTGGCATTAATTGGAACTACCTCTTATAACCCAACTGATCTACTGACTTTGAGCTCAGAGCCTGTAATTTCATATAAGTACACATACATCTCTTTTTTGATGTGCCTTTAGCTCATCAAATTTTGTTTCTCATCTCATTTTTGGCCACTGATGTCACATGAAGTCATTTTGCCAGTCTTCTGTTTGCATTTCTTTTTATTTACACAGATAACTTAGGAAAGTTTGTCCCTTCACTCTCTATGCCCTTTTGGAATCGCATATTGAATATTCTGAGTCCTCATGCAGATCCCTATGAAATGCTAGTGGTGAATCTCTCTGCTATGGAAAAAATCACTATTTACTCCAACCTTCTGTCCTTTGCCTCCCTAACAGATTATTTATCCACACAACAGAATTTTATTTTTACACTGTGGGTTGCTTATTGTCTTAAAATCTAACCTTGGACTTTGTGAAATGCCTTGTCAAAATCCAGGCATCAAATGGACCTCTTTTATCCACAAGACTTGTTTGCATCTTCAAGGAATTCCAGGAGGTTGGTGAGGCAAGACTTTTCAAATCTCTTTTTGATTGTTTTCCACAAAGTTTCAGATTATTTCTTGCAGTTTTTGCTAATCTTCTTAATATTACTGTCCATATCACTGATCTCTGTTTCCCTGCATCTCCTCTTGAACCATTAGAAAAAACTGGCATAATTTTTATTCATGCTCAGTTATGTAGCAATTTAAACAACCTGTGCTTTGTATTCAGCAGTTCAGCTGCTTAATCTTTGTGTTTCTGTAGGACATCTGGCTTAGCAGTTAGTTATTACTGTCTTTGTGTGTTTGTTTCATATTCACGTTTTTTTACTAGTACTTCAGGTTAAGGTATTTTGGACTCCCACATCAAGAAGGCTTCTTAAATGGGAACCTTCCCAAGTTTTTCTGTGGTGACTACAACTAGTTTTTCTGGTGTGAACTTACTTCTCTAGCTTGTTACAGTCTAATCATTGATTGACATAATGACATCTGTAACTGGCTGCCTCCTGTGGTGTGCTTGAAAAGTAATATGTGAAATTTTTATGGGTTTTGCATGGTCCACAACCACTCATTTCTTTACAGCTCTTCCTAGAAGCCTGTCTGGACACCATTAGCAGGAAAGCCATATTGTGGTTTGCCCTTTTAGAAAGCTAGATGTAGCTCACAGGATAATGAAAACATCCTGCTCTTCCAGCTGTGTGGGTATCACTGTTTTCCACACTGTCCCTGTGATTTCCTCAATATTTTGCATAATTTTAAAAGCTCAGTACCTTAATCAGAATGGCTGCCAGCATAGCTCTGCTTTTATGAAGTATCCGGCCTGTAGGTGTGTAAAGAAGAAAGTGAAATACAATCCAAATATATTTGTTAGACAGAAATGGTAATGTAGATTATAGTCATGGGAGGTTTGTAGACTGCTTACCATCACCAAGCCTGCAAATGTCTACACTTTTACACCCTTCTTCTCCATAGTTTCAGTGCCCACTTAGCTTTACTTCCCCCCAAAATGCCACAATCCACACTGCCCAGGCTCAGTCCCTCCCCTGGTACCACTGGGTCAGGAGCTGTTGCTGCTTGTCAAACCTGGTGGTTTGATGGTAGGCAGCAGAAATAGAAATGCATCTAGATGAGTGTTTGTAGAATGGAAAGGATAGCTGCAGTGATTATTTGCTTTCACTCTTCTAAGGAATGCAGTAGGAGAACATGGAGAGGCAGAGTAAGTAAAAGCAAGACCATCAGAAGTAGAGGATTGTAGTCGTGTAACTAACTTCACACAAGACGTTTGTTTAGGGAAGATCCTGCAGTTTCTTCTGGGTGTTTTTTGGCAGTTCCTAATCAGTTGCTGACTTGTTGTATCCTCAGGTAGCATCTGGTTGAGCACCTCCTGCTGAGATCATTGCTTCTGAGCTCCCTGTGATACTACAAGAACGCATAGAAAAGTTGTTGAGTGTTTGTTGGGTTTTGGCAGATCAGCTGTTTCAATTATAATAAAGCTCATGGTTGGGAGAAAGATTCTTTTGTACATTAGTTGTTATGTCATCCCTGGGGCTGGAAGTGGGATGATTCTGCATTGTGGAAAACAGCAGGCTTCAACATATGTTTGCAGCCTGTCAGAAGGACACTGAGATTCTTTCCTCCTCATCCCATGCCAGGGATACTAGGTTAGGCCGTGGGAGCTCCATACTCCAGTCCTTGCCTGAACTGCATAGGCAGATGGCTGCCCTAACTGCACTGTAAATAATGTAGTGGTTACTGGACCTGTAAGCCATTAGGTTTGGAGGCACCACGGTATTCTGAATAGGCAAACAGTATTTGCATGGGGAGTGTTGCTTCCATCTCTTTTTTTAATGGAAATGAATTGGTCGTCTTCAGAAAATTCTGATGAAGTCAATTTACTCCAAGAATCAACATTATGGTTGGTTTTGAGACTTTGGTAGTTTTCAAGGAAAAAATTATGTCTTGGAAGATTCTCAATGCATGCTAATCAACCCGTCCTTGATAAGAGAAACTACTAGAACGATTTGCTTCTTCATAACCCAGTGAACTGTGTCCAACAAAGAATTAGCTTGCTGCGTCACCATTTAGAGCAGATGCCCAGCCTATGGAGGCATGAGGCAAAATGACTTCTCTGTGGAACAAAATGTTTCTCCTTTTTCTGGACCCCAAAGAAACAGCAAGTGGCAGCATAAAGTCCAAATTTCTGAGGAAACAGGATTTAATAAATTATATTACCCCAGGAAATATTTATGTTTGTAGTTTGAGGTGACCTTTTTGCTTACATGATTCTGGTAAAAAAGAAAATTGAACTTTTTGAATGTCTAATTGCCAGGACTGTTTTGTTTGTTTTGAAGGTGCATGTCAAGATTTGTGCAGTCGTCAAGTGGATAATTAAGAGGTTGAACAGGCAGTGGTCTGCAGGTTAATTGAAAGTAATGACACCAAAGGACAGAGTGCAGCTCAGCACAAACTTGCCAAATCAGAAATGGAAAGCTGAAAAATGTTCATGTGGAGTCTGTTAAAAAAAAATGGGGGTGGTAGAACAAACCAACTGAAATTGTTTCCTCCAGAAGAGTAGAAATAAAAGTGCTATGTGCTGGTTATAATAGATATGTAAGGAAGTGTCACATGTTAGATCTGTGATAAAAAATGGAAACACTTCATGGAAGCTCCTTTACCCAAATCTGTGACTTGTAACAGAGTTTGCCATTTCTACAAAATTGATATGAAAAAAGCAAGACAGCATCCAAAGCTTGTACTCTGAAGGGCATAATCTTTCTCTCTTAGAGCATTTCTTAACCTCAATATGAAAAAGATCCAGTAAGATTGGTTGGAGGCAAAGCTAACTGCCAGTTAGCTGAGTTTGCCTTCTAATGCCAAGTTTATTGAAATGTTTGAAATAAAAAGATGAGCCTTGTCACTTGGTATAGGTGTCCAGCTCTCTCCCCCATCTAAACATAACACTTCTAGCAGGTGGGAAGAAAAGAGAACACCCCAACATCTGGCAGGGGCAATGAATAAAGGCAGGATTTAGATATCAAAAGGATAAATTAATATTGTCCAGACAAAAGTTAAATGAAGAGTAACTCTGCCTATGATGAAAAAAAGAATATGATGCCATTCAGTCTATAATTTGCAGAAATTCTGGTCTTCTGGTTTCTTTTTTCATATTATAGTCCGTTGCATATTGATAGATACTTACACATGTATCTGAAGATACAGAGTTGTTTGTATATTTACTTTTCACTTTGGGATGCAGAGTCAAAAAGATCAAATGGAAGTTACCCAGAGGAGGGAGTTAGAGATTGTAGAGTAAGAAGTAAAAATAGTAGCAAAATCATTATAGACTTAAAAGTAAAAATCATACAGGATTCAGGTAGTTGCTTGCTGAAAGGTACACATTGAGAAGAGAGGGATACTGGAGAGGTTTGTTGAAGTAAATGATGTTTTCATATGTGAATGTGACTTTTCATACCGTATAGGAGACAGCTTAAGATGAATTATTGGGTCAAATTGTTAGATTGTGGTATAACAATTACATTGGGAAATTCCAGTAGTTGTGGAATTGCTGTCTTTAAAGCTATGAGTCTTGCTGGTTGAAGTTTTTCAGACTTTTTTTTTTTCCTCTTACAGCACCTGGCTGCTCTCTAAAACCCCAAGAAGCTGTTTCTCCTAAGAGGTAGCTACTGGAACAAAAGATTTATTTTTTTTTCCTTATGGTGAAGTTTGGCATCTGACTGAGTAAATCCAAGTGTACAAATGAAAATTTGAAAATTTAGTCCTAAGTACACCTGCATGGGCCTTTCTGCAGTAATGTGCTTAAAATACAAAAGCCACGAAGGATCAAAGAAAATAATAAAGAGGTTACTTTCATGGTTCAGCCTAAGTGTTGAATTGTTCAAGGCATCAGTGGTCTGGATTTGAGAAGAACTAAGTCAGAAGAGCAGGAAGAATCAATGACCATACAAGAAGATGGGTGTTTTCATTCCACTCTTGCTCATAGATGAAGAACCCATAGGAGATCTACATGGGCACAGTCAAGAACAACAAAAGGAGGGAAGAAGGTGTGAAAACCACCACAAGTTATGACGGTTTCTGATGGAGAAATCTATAAACTGAATATGCCTCTATTGACTGGATACAGATGAAGGAGTCCAAATTGAAAATGTAATGGTTTCATGAGAAGGAATATAATGGAAAAGTAATGCTGCATTCTTCATTAACCAAAATACACTTCATCTATTCAATATTACGAGGTTAGAACAGCAATAAAAGTAAATATGAAATACCTGTTTGTAAAAATAGCACTTTATTTGAAAAAATGCATAATCTGTCACCAGTATTTAAACAGAAATAGTGTTAAAATATTTTATATTGCTGATTGGTTGAGGTTTTTTGAGAATAAAACCATTTAACTGATACTGACTGGGTTTTTTTTTTTTAACAGTAACACTAGCAGATCCTTACAGTGCATTTTTATAACTTAATTTTGAAAGGAAAGTTATAGTAGCTATGAGTCAAAATAACTTTCTGTGTAGTAAATAAAAGTTTTTGTTGAGTAATTAAAATATAAGTCATCAGAAACCTCTGACACTATATTTATCTTTCTGAAGGCTCACAAATAAGTAACTTTCAATGTGAGTCCAGGAGTACTACAGGTAAAAGCAAGTAGATCTTGGAGCTCCTATGCAGAGAAGCAATCTCAGGTAATTACTTTGGTGCCTAATTAAAGATTTTACATTTCTCCACCCTCCTCACTGTACTGGTTTTAGTGGAATTTAGAGTTTTAAATGGAACACATCGCTGTCAAAGGAGGCCTACAGGCACACACGTGTAGGCTCTTTATGTTTACCCAACAAGCAGAAAGGGTTCCACAGATGTCCCATCAACAAGTCCCACCACCTGAAGGCTTATTTCTTAAGGGTGGTCTGTTCCTTCTGCCTGATTCAGCTGCCATCATAAGTGGAGAAACAAAACAGATTGCTTATCATGGCTGCTTTTTCTGGCTTTGAGAGAAGGTAAGTCTGAGATGGACATCTGCACCGATGTGTCTGTGTGTGAGAGCTGACATGCATAGTTGTTTAAACTCCACTGTAGGCAGTGGAGGTCTGGTCAGTACCATCACTGGGACCTCAAACCCAGTATCTCACTGGCTTAAACCAGATGTTTGATTCAGTTGTCTGGACATTCACTGGCACTTGTGATGCACTAAGGCATCCAAAGCACTCACAAGGGGTGCCAGACCTGACACTATGTGAAGGTTATGATCAGGTTGTTTGTTGCAGTCACTTGGACAGAGAGACCATTCAGAGATGGAGACTGAAAGTGTATGACAAACCAGGACAGGTCAATGAAATGACAAAGGTGAAAAGCTGTTTCCCATTTGCTGTTCATTTTCTGTCCTCCTTTTTAGTTTAAATGAAAATCTTTGTTAGGAAAGTTTGCTTACTTCATAGTGAAAAGTGATACCTTCTGGGTTTTGCCAAAGAAGTAAACACTACAAGAAACAGTTCTTGTTCTAATTCATTCTGGAGTTATGGATTTGACTAATGTGTAGTTGTTAATCCTAACATTTTGCTGAGGAGTACTGATATTACAAGAAGCTTTTATAAGTTTCTTTCAATTATTTTTTCCCCTGCACTTTGAGCATTAATTGTGATCAGATTTTAAATAAAGATTCTTTGTTATGTGGAAATGATTCAAGCAGTCATCTGTAGTATTTGTCATGCTTGAGCAAATGCCTCAAGAGCCAGGTAGCTTCTCAAGGGAATAACTGCAGTTTCCAGAGCGAAAGGGAACATAAATGTTCATACAAACAGATTTCTTTAATACCAAGATCAACTTAGTTTAGAATTGCTTGGCTGGTCTGACTCTGACACTAATAGCCTCAAACTTGCCACTTCATGATTTTATTTTATTTCAAAGCCCTCTTGGCAGTACAAGGGTACATTTAGTGGGAACAGGCTTTGTCCATTAAAACCAAAACTTCTTGTGCTATATTTAAAGCTCATTTGGAACACTTAATTTCCAGTCTCTTAGAAGTTTGTATTGTTGAAATAAACTGTTAATGCAATGTCCTCCTTAAAGTGTCACAGCAAAGACTTGTTTCAAAGCAATTTTTTGCCACTTGTCATTCACAGCATTCCAGTGTACATTAAAATTTAATGGAGTTAACATGCAGTCGTAAAAACAAAAGCAAACAGATTTTTGAAGTATGATTGCCATATTCCCAACATTGCATCTATTGCATTTTAATTGGCATCTTACTCCTCTCAGTTCTCATCTGTAGGTGTGTAAAACACTCATAATGGGTCTGTCTGGTCTTGAGGGGAGTGCAATATTGTGGCTGTTAGCAGAGGGGCTAGTGCTGTGCTGGATCAGGGTTCTTGAAGGTCATAGATGGCTAAATGAATGTAGAAAAACAGGCTCATTCAAGACACGTCCATTGTAAATAATATAAAAATATTCTGTGCTCACACATATACTTGATTCATGGCTGTGAGTTCTTGTTTTCAGTAAGCTTATGCAATTTGTTACCCTGCAGAGTCAGTGGCCCCCAATTAGCTGGTGCAGAGATTTCTGTTTTTCTGAGCTGTGGAACAAAACCACTGCAATGAGAGAAGCCAGCAAAGTGTAATGGATGTGATCACTATGGGTCTGATTTTAACTGTTCGGAGTGGATTTCTTCATACATGTTTTTTCCAAGTCACTCTCTGATGCCAGTTTGTCCTAAAAAGAGAAAGATGGAATAAAAGGAAAACAAATTGGAAAAGGAGAGAGATGCACAGGTAGTATTTTTGCTAGTTGGGATTTCTGGTTTTCTTTCCAGGATCTGCTTCTCCTTTAGGCTGTTTCTTGAATAGTTGGAATTAATATTGAATGCCCTGGGACTGACTCACCTCAGCAGCTCAGGATTTCAAAGCACATGCACTTTTTATCACAGGCTTGGTTCAAAATCTGTTGCTCATATAGCTTTACTCAGACACAGAGCAAACAGAAAACATCATTCTCTATGCTAGTAATGATAAGGTGTATGTAGAGGTCCACCTTTCCAAGCTGTTTGGGCCACAGAATACAAAACAAAGCTCGAATTTATAGATGTTCCTAATATATTGTGTTGTTTATCTCCTATCGTGCATTTTAATTGCTTATTTTGTGCATGTGACAAGCACACACACAAACTGTAGTCCTTAATGCCATGGATGCATTTCACAGAATCACACAATGGCTGAGGCTGGAAGGGACCTTTAGTGTACACCTTGTCCAATGTCCACCTGCTCAGGCAGACCAGTTACTGCTGGTTGTCCAGGTCCATGTCCATTGCTCTCCTCATCCACTGAGACAGTCATAGAGAGCTATGAGGTTGGTCAGACATGATTTCCTCTTTGTAAATCTGTACCAACTACTCGCAAGCACCGTCTTAAAATAACTAGGTTATTTAGTCACATTCCCCACAATCTGTGTGAGGCTGATCGGTTCTAGTTCCCTGAATCCTCTTTCTTGCCCTTCTTGAAAGTAGGGATGACATGCTTTCTTCCATTCTGCAGGAACCTTGCCTTATCATCACAACTTTTGAAATTGTTTAATTGAAAGTGTCCTTAGAATGACACCAGACAGCTCCCTCAGTACTTGTGGGATGCATCCCATCAGATCCTATGGGCTTGTCTATTTCATACAACATCTCTTGGAATGCTATGTAAGGATATTTTGTCATCTACATGTCCCCCTCTGACAACACTGGAGTATTGTGCATACTACACCTCTACTAGTCCTTTGATGGTTTATAGACATCCTCTTGCACTGAATTTCATAGTGGTTTGTCAGCTCTATTCCAAGCATCCCATTATTTTAGTAGCATCACAATAGCATTCATGGTTACCATTCTCTGGGCATGCTGTGTTACTTCTTAGTCTACACTGTGATACCTAAACTTTGGGTTCTCCTTTAATTCCTTAGACAAAGTGAGTGAACAGCTTCCAGCTAAAATTTGCCAACACTGTTTTGTGTTATCAGAATTCAAGCAAACCAAGCATCATCATGAAGTGGGTGAGGGTCAGTTTTAAAATGCTGAGACACTGATGAGCTCTGAATATTCTGAGAAAAAGGATCTAGTACGTACTGAAGACTGCAATACTTCCTAGCCTGACCTAACATCACTCTTGCCATGCTGACAGGTGCAACAAAGCAAATTCATTCAAATAAATGCAGTTAGGAAACAAGCTATTAGATTTTGAAACAGATAGCAAAGAGAATAGCAATAATCAAATGCCTCTTTTAGTGTAGCCACATGTGTTTTCCTGTATTTTATCCAGATTACAGACTGTAAAGTCATGGTGACTAGGCATATGATTCATCCAGACAGACAGCAGATCTTGGCTGGGTATATCAACAAAAGTAAGTGACTTGATTTAGCTTGCTTATTATTTGGAAATTAGCAATAGCCTTCTCATATGTTAGCCATTATGTACATGTGTGTATTTCAAATTAATCTGGGAGAACTCTGCCTAAGCATAGCATGACAACACCTCATTTCTTTCCTGGAGACAACATGCAATATATATAGGACAGGTTGCACAGCCATTTCACAAAAATGATTGTGGCTTCATGAGGAAATCAGGAGTAAGAAAGTGATTGGAAAGATTGGGCATGAGTTTACCAACTGCCTGACCAACCTGATTGCCTTCTATGACAGGGTGTCTGTATTTGTGGTTGCAAGGATAGCACCTGCACTTTTGCAAAGCTTTTGAGACCATGTCTCACAATGTTTATATATCCAAGGTGAGATACTACAGTTTGCATGAGTGGACAAGCAGACAAGTAAAAAATTGTTTGAATGCTCATCTCAGATGATATCAGTAATAGTTCATGCTTTGCTTGGCAGCCAGTAGTAAGCAGGGTACCTCAGTGGTTTATCCTGCAACCTGTCTTCTTTAACATCTTTATCAATGACCTGCAGGAGGTGATGCATTACTTGCTCCTCAGATTTACAGGTGACCCCAAACTGGAGGACCAGTTGATATGCTGAAGGGCAAAGGTGTCATCCAGTTGAATCTGCACAGGGTGTAGTAATGGGCCAGCAGAAACTTTAAAAAACTCAACAGGCACAAATGTCAAGTCCTGCACATGGGAAGAAAAGACTCTGAGCAGCAATACAGGCAGAGCAGTGGGGGAGCAGCTCTGCAGAAAAGGATTTGGGCCTGGTGGACACAAGGAACATGCACTGTCAGCAAACAAGACCAACAGCATCCTGGGCTGTAGTAACTGCAGGATGAGAAGTGACAATTCCCCTCCAATCAGCATTTGTTAGACTACACTGCATCCAGTTTGGGGACTGACAGTGCAGTAAAGCCATAGATAAACTGGGGTGAGTTCAGCAAAGGGTATGAAAGTGTTTGGGCACTGGAGCTCTTGCCCTGTTAGGAGAGGCTGAGGGAATGGGATTTGTTCAGTGTGAGGGAGAGACCTTTTGGTAACTACGCAGCTATTGAAGGCCTTCTGATTCCTACAAGGAGGTGTCTGAGAAGATGGAGCCAGGCTCTTCTCAGTGCTGCAGGGTGGGAGGACAAGAGACAAATGTCACAGGCTGAAACAAGACTGCCTATCGGTGAGACGGCCAAGCAGTGCAGAAAGATTGTTCATAGGGCTGTGCATTCCTCAGTCTTGTGGGACTAGCTGACCCTGCCTTGAGCAGGGAGCTGGACCAGAGTCCTGGACCACCAGAGATCTGCTGCCAGCCCCCACATCCCCCAGCGCTGCACGGGAGAGCGTGCACTGAGCATTTCAGGATGCGATCTGCTCCGCGAGGGCTGATACAGGGATCGAGTTTAACGCTTTCCTCCTTTACTTTGAGAAAGTTTGAGACTCCGCAGATCTCTCGAGTTCTCGGTATACCTTTATTGCGGGCAGCCTCGTCGGTCTCCGCGGCAGCGCCTTGAATTATTCATGGCTATCGACAATCCCAGCAATTAACGTTCCCTCAGCAGCAGTGCAGTGCAGCCGCTGGTGATAGCGAGGAAGATGCAGTGCGGTTAGCGCGGCTGTCCGCCAGGGCGCGCTGCAGGCCCGGGCTGGCCCGAG
>NW_008691480.1:0-9312 GCF_000695815.1 Acanthisitta chloris | reverse complement strand
TCCTGCTGCTGGTGCCCAGAGCTGGGGCGGCACTGCAGGTGAGTCTCACCTGAGCAGGGCAGAGGGGCAGAGTCCCCTCACTGCGATGAGTCCAGCACGCAGCTGCTTTCTGGGTGCACATGGCTGGGTCACCTCAAGCTTCTCATCCACCAGAACCCCCAGGTCCTGCTCCCCAGAGCCTGTCTCCATGAGTTCCTCTCCCAGGCTGTGTGGAGTTCGGGCTGGGCAGTGTAGTTGGGCTGGGGCTTCTTCTCCCGCTCGGCCCGCAGCCTGGGCCGCAGCCAGCTGTGCCAGCTGTGCCAGCTGTGCCAGCTGGGGATTGGGGTCGGGCCAGCTGTGGCACCGCCTGAGGTAGAGCTGGACACTGCCGCGAGAACCTTTCCCAATATCCATTCCAACCCCCTGGCACAGCTCTGTGCCATTCCCGTGGGTCCTGATCCTTGTGAACCTTTTCCCAGTGTTGCTGACAACAAGGAAAACTTTTTTCAGGGGCTGGAGGTTTTCCCGCGGCACTGTCCCCTCCCTCCCTTCCCATCCCTGCGTCCTCCCTTCTCTCCCAGGAGGCGACGACCTTCCCTGCTGCCATCCCTCCCGGCACCGCTGCCTTCTGTCTGACTCCGGCACTTCATTAGCACCAATTTGCTCTCGTCACACTAAGTGGCGATGACTCGGGAGAAGAGTGAGGAGAACGGAGCAACCAGGAGTGCTCCCAGGGCTCCTCTGCCTGCTCCGGTCCCAGCACGAGCACAGAGCAGCTCATCGTGGCTGTGGTCTGCACCGGGACAGCAAAAGCCTAAATCCTGGTTCAAAATAAGGCCTAAAAAGGAAGGAAACAGGACAAATGGGGGAGGTGACTTTGCCAGCAGGTGTGATGGGCTGGCTCCCTTTCGTGTGGGGAGAGCAGAGCAGGGCACCAGGTCTGCCTTTATGAAGGTGTCTGGAAAAGCAAGTGAAAAGTGAGACCTTTGCAGAAAGGAAATGCTTTTAACAACAGTCCCACATTTTTAAGTCATCTGAAACCATTTGAGTGTCCCTCTGAGGGGTCTGGTGCAGCTGGCTCAGCCCAGGGATGGTAGCAGCTTACCTGGAAGGGACAAGAGTAAACCCAATGCAAACGTGAAGGGATGGAGCCAACACGGCTGCAGCCAGCACAGCTTCTTTGTGTCCCTCACCCTCCCCCAAACCAGGCAAACAGCCACTTCTGTGCTGGAAAAGCTGAAAATGCCACCCATGGAAAACCAGCCCAAACTTGAGAAGTGCAGGAGAGGAAAAGAGGTGTCCCTGGGGCTGGTGTCACTGCTTTGCTTATCTTCCCCAGTCTCTGCTGAATCCAGCTGAAACCTCTTCTCAGGGAGTGATCAGAGGATGGAGGACCTGTGCTTCCCTTTCCAGTCCCTTCCCTGCACCTGTCAAGCCCCTGGGCTGTGGAATGTGCCAGGGAGGTCGGTGTGGGTGACTGGTGGAGCCTCACAGCCCTGTGCGGGTGGGTCAGAGCTGCTCCTGGAATGTCACCGAAGCCCTTGGCAAGGGAAGGGAAATGCACGCGGCGGCACAGCAGCGACGCTTTGTCTCATCTCATCTCCTGATTTGCAGCATTCAGAGGAAGATTTAATTTGCTGGGCTCGGGGAAGCAGCTCACCCTGCAGCACTCTGGCTGCATACCAATGACCAGGGGCTCTCCCCGGCCTTGGGACTCATCCTCTGGTGCTCCCAGGGATGCCAGCGGGAAAGCCTGTCCACACCACGGCAGGACCACGTGGCACAGGGAGCTCTGGCTGCAGCTGGTGGCTCTCACCCAGCAGGACCATGGGGCTGCAGCTCTGTGGATGTGTCACAGCTCCTGACCTGCTCTCCGGGGCCCTGGAAGGCCTCTGAGCTCTGGAGCAAGGCACTTTTTACTGTGCCATAGCTCAGAGATGTTGGATGCTGTGGGAACATGACAGTCAAAATTCTCCATAGGTTCTGGAGCCCAAAAGTGTTTGAGTTTCTTAAATCATATGTTGCTGAAATCTGGAGGATCACAGGTTAACTCAGCTTGGGGGCAGACCCTGTGCAAGGCACTGAGCTCATCCCATTTCTCAGAGCTGCTCCTCCCGAAACCTTCCAGGGTCTGAGCCTGTAACACCCACTGCACAGCCCACGCCCAGCCCTTCTTGGGAAAGAGGGTGAGATCACGCGGTCGCAGAAATGTTAAGGCTGGAAAAGACCTTTGAGATCATCAAGCCCAACCATCAAGCAGCACCACCTCAAGTGCCACATCCACATGTTTTTGGACACTTCCAGGGGTGGTGACTCCACCACTGCCCTGGCCAGCTGTGCCAGTGCTTTACAACCCTTTCCATGAAGAAATATTTCCTAGTATCCAAGCTAACACTCCCTTGGGGCAACTTGAGATCATTTCCTCCTCACCTGTTACTTGTTACCTGGAGAGGAGACCAACATGCAGATGGCTATACCTCCTGTCAGATCCCTCTGCCCCCTTTGAGGAGAGGGGGAACTGAGGCAACCCAGGGTCTAGACCCATCTTGAAGTCATAGAGACAATCCAACTTTGCTCAGGACCATTTCCCACCTGGTGCCCACCCGTGCAATGAGCCATCCCACCTCTGCACAGCAGAGACCTGTCCCAACCCGGCCAACCACCTGCAGGTTCCTCCTCTCCGTCCCCTCCTGCACCTCCCTTTAAGCCCCTAAATACTCCTCCATCCCCTCCCACCCCGGGGGATGATTTGACAGGGAGAAAAAGAGAGAACCCGGTGGGTTTTTGCGGATTTTTCTTCCCCTGTAACCTTGCTTGCAGCCAGCATGCTGGCTCTGAAAGCCCCTGGCTGTCTTTTGTGATTTCAACAAATCACCAGCACTTAAGCAAAGTGGGCAGAAAATTACAGGTTGTATTGCAAGTGAATGGAGAGGGGGAGCACGCTGGGGCTGGGAAAACAGAGGTTTGCGGGTGTAATAGAGCAAGCCGTGGCCGGCAGGCTGCGGAGCCTGCAAAGCCATCAGGTATTAGTTAAACGCTCTGCGGAGTTCACGCTGGGAGGCATAATCGCCGCTTCTGAGCAGCAGCCATTTGATTGTCTCTATTATGGCCCTTCTGAAGCGATTTGGGAGATATTTTCCTTGGAGCTGTCAAGGTTAAGTCAAGGAAAACACGCTCCTTCTGACACCGGGCTCCAGGGAGGCAGAACCCCCTGCAGAATCCTCTGGGAGCAGGTGGGATGCCTCTGCTTTTGGAGGTCTTTCCTGCTGCTTTTCCCCCTCGAGCTTCCTCCTTGCCTTTGCTCCTGGTGTTTTGTCCACAGTCAGGTCAGCTGCCTTAGGAGCGGAACAGCGCTGGGAATGCATGCCTGGTGTGTGGAAGGAAAGGCATCCATGGAGTCACCCTGTCCCACTGCATCTGGTGTTCCCTCCTTGTAACTTCTGGGTTTGTGGATTGGTTTTGAAGGTCTCAGAGACGCAGAGGTCATGAAATGAGCTGAGGAGAGATAGAGGAGAAAACCTCTGTAATGGGAGGGCTCAACCTCTTAATGGCCAACAGAGCATCCCCCTGCCCACGGGAGATCCCAATCCATCTCTTCCATGTCAGTCCTGGTACTCCCAGGATCTTCTGTAGCCCAGGAGGAGCAGGACAAGCCAGGGAATACAACTCATGCTTTGGGAAGATGAGGCAGGGGTGGAAGCACCCTGAAACATGTCCCCATCCCCGTGGACCACAGACCTGGGAAGGACATGGTCGAAAACCAGCATTAAATCACGGATGGGTTGTTCGGATCTTAAGAGCTGGAAAAAAGGGAATTTGAAGCACAAAGAAAACCCTTCACCCAATGCTGCCCTGGGTGGGGGTTGGAGCCATGCCCTGGCTGCCTCCTGTGCCTGGCTTCCAGTGCCTGTGGGGACACAGGGACAGCCACCGCCAGCCTGCCTGGGAGAGCAGCGCCCAGGGATGGGGAATGGGAACAAGATCCTCCGCTGGGGGCTGATGGTCGCCGTAAATAGATCTGAGCAGCGTCACTATCGATTTCTGCTGTGCGGAGCTGTAATTAGATTGAACTGGGGAAGAGGGTGTTGGGCTGCGTCAGCAGAAAGGGGAATTAATAAATAAACAAACGAGCACAGGAAATGTGGGATGTGGCGGCAGCGTCGGAGCCCAAAAGTAACGGGGGGGACGGGGCGCGGAGCCTCTGCCGCCTCGGAGCAATCCTCAGCACCAGTTTGGCTGCTGGAGCCCAGTTTTGCCAGCAAGTCCCTGATGGTTCGTGTTTGCCTTGGAGCTTTGAGTTATTAATGGGTGACTGGTTTGCAATAATCACGCCGAGATATTGAATGGAGGGTGGAATGTGAGGCTGGAGCACTGGGCCTGAGGCTTGGCTGTCCAGCACAAGTGGGTGCTACAGGCAGGACAGCAAGAGGACAGCCTGGATGACAGTGACTTTGGTGGGTCCCACGGGGTGTGCGTGGGTTTGTAGAATCACTGAATAATCAAAGCTGGAAGGGACCCTCGAGGATCATCTAGTCCAACTTGTGGCCTCTGATGATTTTTGTCACAGCAATGGTGCTTCAGTTTAGGAGTGCAATAAGCAGCGTGGGGAGAACCTACACCGACACACGTTTGTGTGTCTCTGGTGTATACATGGGAGGGAGACACTCAGTGCTATCCCTGAGGAGCAAATGTTGTGCCCGTGGGGTGTGTGAGGAGCCCACGTCGACCGGAGGCTCCACGTGTGCCACGAGCATGCGGGGGACGCTGGGAGGGACACGTGAAGGGTGGGCAAGGGGGACCAGGGGCAGCAGGGGCTGCTCCAAATGTGCACGTGCAGTGTGGGGGGACTTCTGTTTGGCCTGGGGGGAGTCTGGGAGGGTCTTTTTAATTCTTGATTTTTTAATTCATGTCTGGAAAAAACTCGAATTTTCTATAAAGACTTTTTTTTGTTTGTTCTTTTTGCAAGCATCTGATGGTCATAGGGTAGGTTTCCACATTCTCTGCTGGCTGTTTAAGGTACCCCTGGGACAGGGTCCCCCAGCCCCACCAGGGCTCAGACTAGCCCTTTGTCCCCTAAGGATGGTGGTTTGCAGCCAAACCTGCCTGGGAGGGAGAAGGGGAGGGGAAGGTTCTCCACTGTCTTTACCAGGGACAGCTGATTTGGTTGTGCTGAGCTTGGTGCCTCCTGTTCCCTGCCCCAGTGAGAGCAGAGCTAGTGGCTCCCACCACCACGTTGGGACGGGGCAAGGACCAAGCCCAGCGGATGGGACACAAGGCTAAATTTGTTGAATAAATTATCTGCTTCCCTGAGATCAAGGTCTCCCCAGCTTTGGGTGGAAGGGGTGGATATCATCCTTTGTTAGTTCAAGGTGATGCGGAGGACTTGTAGTGGAGGTCAGCTGAAGGAAACTTGCAAGAAGAACTTGCTTCTTCTCTAGGGAGGAAGAAATTACTTCGGACACCCTCCCACTACTCCTAGGCTGCACACTACCTACCCTTTCCCTCAGCCTGGCTGTGGAGGTGTTTGGATAGCAGGAAGGTAGTTAGCTCCAGGGGAATATCTGTCCCAGGGATCCAGGATGCTGTCCCATCGCTGGGCAGTGGCTTCCAGCCTTGGCCTCTGGCCCCTCCTAGGTCTGTTCACCAGGCTGAAGAGGCTCCTGCAAGTGCCTGAGAGAAGCAAGTTGAAATCTGCCATCCAGCAATGGGAACGTCTCAGAGGACCTATGCCCTCCCCGCAGAATCCTTTGGAAGACCTAAACCAAGATATCCCAGAGGTTGAAAACTGCTGTTGCCTGGGTCAAGAGTGGGACTTCCTTTGGAAAGTCTAGCCCACAATTTACTCAGTCTTTTCTGAGGTTTTGAGGAGGAAATGTTTTGTCCCCAGCCTGGTAGGGCCAGATCCATGCCCTGCCTTGCCCACGGCGTCTTACGCTCCTGCAGTGCCCACATGTCTGGCCAAGTCCTGAGCAGCTTCAAGGTCAGCCCTGCTGTGAGCAGGGATTAGATCAGCCACCTCCACCAGTCTGTAATTTGCTTGGAAAATATCACAGGGAAGGGCACCTCATCTCGATATTCCCACAAGAGACTGTTGTCCCATCTCAGCAGGTGCTCAGGAGGCACAGGGAGGAAGAGGAGGGAGGTAGCTTAGGCAGTGGTGGGCAACAAGCCAGCAGGTTTACTGGAGGGAAGGGCCTGGTTTTTGGGAGGCAGCCAAGCAACCTGCAAGCATAGCAGGGTGGTGAGCACCAATTAATGGCCCTGTTCTCTCTTTTGAACACCTTTAGCTTGCAAACGCAAAGAGCAAGAGCAGCAGAAAGACAGGAGCCTCCAGCCCAAGAAGCAGCGGCTGGTCTTCACGGACCTCCAGCGCCGCACCCTGATTGCCATCTTCAAGGAGAACAAGCGCCCGTCCAAGGAGATGCAGATGACCATCTCACAGCAGCTGGGCTTGGAGCTTAACACCGTCAGCAACTTCTTCATGAACGCGCGCCGGCGGTGTATGAACCGCTGGCAGGAGGAGCCAGGCACCAATCCCGGAGTCCCCTCTTCTTCTACAAGCACTTTCTCCAAAGCATGATGTCCCTCAGCCCTCCCTGCCCCTTCCTGGACATTCTCCTCATGACAAAACCAATCCCTCACACACATGTCCCAAGCCAACTGGGGTGGGTGCTTTTGGATGCTGCAGGTCCATCAGCCTCCCAAACCTCAGCTGGGCATCACCCATGGACATGGGCCTTGTGCCACATCCTGCTGCCACGTCCTCCCACCTTGTGGAGCAGGGAAAGGGTTTGAAACCAGGTCAGCTCGGTCCCAGGGAGGGCTCAGAGGAAACCCATGTGGAGTGGGGGATGATGTGGCATGGAAAGAGAGAGCAAGGTGCTGTTTGTAAGCACCCCTGGTCCTCAGGGGTCACAGAACCTTGTGTTCACCTGCCCACCAGGGTCTTTGGGGAGAGGGCCCCAACCTGAACCCCTCACCAACCTCAATCTCTGCCACGGTGGAGGGGTAGAGGTGGGGGAGAAACAAGAAGTGGCACTGTGAGCTGGGGTCTGGCATAACCCCACTGAACCAGAGCCAGACACGCTGAGGTTCACAGAGGAACGAGCAGGGAAAATGCTCCGGGTGTGCTTGGTGGGTGACCAGGCTCCTGGCAGGTCTCTAGAAGCTGAAGCTTTTTCCCCCACTGAGGTGCAGTGAGTTCCTCAAGGCAGCCAGACCCTCTCTGCCATTGATACACGGTGCTTCTCCCCCTGGAGGGTTGGAAAACCTGGTCAAGGCCATTCCTATAGGCCCAGACTCCTCCATGGGCATCTTCCTCTGATCCTCCCTGGGACACCCCCAAGAGCACCTACACCCCCAGCCCCTCCATGCACACATGCACCCAACCCACAAGAGCACTCCCATCCCAGATCTCTCCCAGAGGAACTCCATGGCCAAGGAGTGGCCTCGCCGTGGCCACCCGCCTCCACGGACCCGAGCATCCCCAGCGCCGCGGCCGGAGGGGACTGCGGCTGCACTGCGTCGCCTGGCGCCCAAGCAGGTCAAAGAAGCACATTTTAGCTACAGAAATCGGGTATTTACAAATAAGAATTGTTTGAAAGGAGACGGGAGGAGAGACTTGGAGTGAAGGATCTGATCTTTCCTGGTGACTGGCTCCACCATTCACCGCTGGATTTATGATTCACTTTTCAGTTGAGGAATGGACACAGACAAAGCAGATTTTGGCTTTGTGTCTCGCCCCATCCACCCCTCGACACACTCTATTGCCCCCTCCTGTCGCCCCTCTTCATCTCTGTTACCAAAGAAATTACAAAACCAAAAACACAACAATTCCCTCCTGGGAACCAATGTTGGTGGGAAATGAAAAATCCAAGGGATCTGGTGGTAAAATCCAGCCCTGGGTGTGAGAAGGAAGAAAACTCCCCGACGAGATCACGAGGGAAAAAAAAAAAAAAAACCCTTGAAAAAAAGGGCGAACAGAAACCACAACCAAACAAGCTCAACATGAGGACTGGCAACTTCCCAAAAAGACACCAGATTATTTTTTTTTGTGCCAATTAACAACCTGCCTTAAAACACGAATTTCTGGAGCAATGGTACTAGCTTCAAAGCGATCCTTTCCTCCAAGCTCTCCATGGTGACTTGTGCCATATGAAAAAGCAACCACGAGGCCAAACCCTTGCAATCAGCCCTCGGCCCAGCCACCCCGCGGGCTCTTCGCCAGCCTGGGATGTCCTCGGGAGGAGCAGGAGGTGCCGCTGGGGACCGGGAAGGGCTGGGAGAGGCTTGGGGATGGAGGGGGAAGGCAAGGCCCCCTCAGTCCCCCACCACTTGGGGAAGCAGAAATCCTCCAAACCCAACCATCAACCTAAAGAAAATGGGACACTCTTGAATTTATGCGGGTAAATAGTACCATCTGTGTTCTAGCGCTATGGTTTCTTTGATTCACTTTACTTTGAGAGTGATCAGTTGTGTCACAGGAAGGCACCTTGTTGAAAAGAAGGAAAAAAAGAAAAGGGTATGCGTTCACCAAAAAAAAAAAACCAAAACCAAAAAAGAATCACCCCAAAAAAGAGGAAAGAAAGGAAATGAATGAAGAGAGAAAGCAAAACCCCTGCACACAGAGCCCCGACCGGCCGTGGTCACCACGGGGGCAGAGGACACCTGTAACCAAAGAGCTCCCGGGGCAGGTGGGTGGTGGAGGGGTTGGGGGTGTCAAACTGGACATGGTCACACCACACTAAGCCAATGTATTGCTGGAAAGAGAGGGCGGGAGAGCGGGATGGAGAGGGAAAAGCGGGAAGGGGCAGGTGCCGCAGCGAATTTTGCCAACCACAACCCAAACCTAACGGCAAAGCAAATCTCATCCCCCAGGACCTCGCTCCCCGCCACTGATTTCTTCCCCTAATGTTGTTTCTTCTTGTCTTGTCGTGATGTGGTGACGATGGTGGTGGATTCCTGAACCCCATCGAGTAGTATTCAAGGGCTGCAAAGCCAGGAAGGGGGCCTTGGTTTGGGAAGTGAAAAACAGGAAAAAGGAAAAAAAAAACCCAGGAAAAAAAGGAAAAAGAAAGAAAAAGAAAAAAAAAAAAGAAAAGAAAAGAAAAAAAAAAGAGCAAATGCCACAGGCCCTCAAGGATGCAAAGACATTTCTAGTGAGAACCCGAGACTAAAGGCTACCTCACTTGAGTTTTCAATTTTTGTGATTTGAAAATCACGTCTGATACCAAAGATTTTGTTGCCTTGTCTGGTCTGTGCTGGGAATACCACTTTCCCTGCTCCCCATGGCCAGGCCGGCCCAGAGCCCCCAGCCTGGCTGAGAGCCCCTCG
>NW_008691479.1:0-454 GCF_000695815.1 Acanthisitta chloris | reverse complement strand
TTTCTTGTAGTGAAAGGCCCAAAACTGGACACAGGACTTGAGATGCAGCAATCTCTTCTTCTTTTCTTAAAATACCCCCTGGCCCGTGTGCCACACGGGTGCTGGTACAGGCCAGGATGCCACTGGCCTTCTTGCACACCTGGGCACACCTGGAGTCATGTTCCGCCTCTGTCACCAGCACCCTCAGGGCCTTTCCCAGCCAGCAGTGTTCCAGACACTCTGCCCCCAGCCTAGAGCACTGCAGGGGGTTGTTGTGACCCAAGGGCACGACCTGGCACCTGGCCTTGTTGAACTAGCCTCAGCCCATTGATCCAGCCTGTGCAGACCCCTCTATAGCACCTTTCTACTCTCAAGTAGAGCAACACTGCCATCCAACTTGGTGTTGTCCAAGATGTCCCTGCCCATGGTGGAGAGGTTGGACTAAATAACCTTTAAAGGTCCCTTCCGACCCAAA
>NW_008691478.1:4219-4445 GCF_000695815.1 Acanthisitta chloris | reverse complement strand
CACCGCTCCTGCCATCCCGGGTGCCACTGTGCCACGGCCTCCTTGTCTGGTGCCACCCTGCACCTCTCGGCGAGTCTGGCACTAGTCCTGCCATGCCTGATGACGCTGACACGGGCTGCGGTGACATTCCTGACCGGGCTGGTCCTGAGGGGGATGGTGGCAGTGCCACCACCGGGAGGGCTACAACTGCTGGGAGGGCCACCACTGCTGGGAGGGCCACCACTGG
>NW_008691478.1:0-3387 GCF_000695815.1 Acanthisitta chloris | reverse complement strand
GGGTGGGGCAAGGGACTTAGCGCTGCTCTCCTTCTTGGTCTGCAGGCAGAGAGGTGCTGGCAGGAGGGATGCCAGAGCTGCTTCCCTGAGCATGCCCCCTCCAGCATGGGAGTCCGGGATCCCCACATGGCTCTGGTGTGGTCTCACCTGCCCCTGGCTCCTGTCACCACTCTCAGAGGTGTCCAGGCCATTCTTCTTTGCTGTTGATGGGATCCGACTGTCCGTGTGTATCTTCTCCGTGTTCTCTGTGGATGCACAGAAGGTGACAAGGGTGGGACACCCCCTCAGCCACAGCTGAGGGCAGCAGTGTAGTCACCCCGTGGCCAGCTGACCCCATGTTCCAGAGGACCCTGTCTCCCAAACCCTGTACCCCTCAAGGGTCTGAGTGAGCCCAAGGAGGGGTGAGTAGGACCAGGGCTCCATCCCACCCACCTGAGACCACCATGGCCATGACCAGTTCGGCATGTGCTGAGCGGGAGCTGATGATGTGCTCCTGGATGAGGAACCGGGCTACCTCCACAATGTTGTTGAAAGAGCGTTTGAGGATCTTCTCAGCCCAGTCACAGGTCAGGGCACAGGCTGCCTCCATCACCTCACTGGTGTAGGACTGCACCAGCTCTGTCAGCTCTGCCTGCTGCTGGTGGGACAAGCGGTGAGACCCCATGGAATGAGCCATGACCCTCCACGGCACCACACGGGACACCGCGGATGAGAACAGGAGGTTCATGGGACAGAGCAGAACCTGCATCCCTTCATCCCCACCTTCATTAGATCTAATGAGTGAGGAGGTTCATCATCCTACCAAAACTCAAGCCATGGAGGCTGAGAGGACTTACAGTCTCAGTCACTTTGAGGTCCAGGCTGGGCAGGGGAGGCAGCCTGACCACCGTCTTCCTCCGGATCCCACTGTAGCAGTATGTTTGGCAGAGTTAAGGTCTTTTGCTGTCAGATGAACAAGCCAAAAAACCAGGAACCAGCTCCTCTCAGAAGCTACAAAACACCTTGTACAAAGACTTAGAAATGTGAAAAGTTGGGAGAAGCAGCAGCTGTGGCCACCAGTCCGAGCAGCTGCCGGGGCTTGCAGAAGGATATTTGGACTGTCCTCGGCCTCCCAGTCGCCGGGCCTTGATGTTTGGGAAGATCTCCCGGATGATCTTGCCAAAATTGGCGGCACTCAGCGGGCGGCAGCAGAGGTTGTCGCAGTATCGCCTGCGGGGAAAGCTGCGGGTTCAAGCCATCCAGCTTCTCCCTGCTGATGTGGCCCCTTCCAGGAGCCCAACACTGAGCCAAGCCAATTCCCACACAATCCCAGGCAATCACTGCCCTCCAAACTGATCTCCTCACTGGGATTCAGCCCCAGAAAGGAATGTTCCTCGCACCAGGACAGCCCCTGAGCTCACTTGTAGGCGTCATAGACGTCCTGCTTGGGCAGGCAGGTGTCCATGTGCTCCTCCAGGTGGTTCCGGATCCAGTTGCAGGCATGCATGTACTCAGCTGTGCTCAGCGCACTCAGGTCCAGGCTGCTGCTGCTCCCAAGGGAGACAAACATTCAATCAGCAAAGAAGCAGCATAAGCAGGACAGAAGGCAGAGCCGTGGCCACCTCCATCCCCTGTCCCACATCCATCCCAACACTCACGGACGTGGACCAGCTCACTCCAGCACTCACCTCTTCTCCCCCGTGCTCGGCCCTGATGGCAGCTGGAGGTAGAGGTAGAGCTTATCGCTGTCTGAGAACTTCTGGACATCTTGCTACGGTTAAAGGGTCCACAGGAGGGGGAGGAATGGACCAGAAACAAAGAAAGGTCAAGGATCCACAAGGATGCAGGTGATGCTGTGAACTGAGAAGGGTTGTCCCACACAGGGCTGGGGAGTGAGTGCCACCCCCTTGGCGGGGTGAGCAGGAGGTTCTCATGGCTAATCCCTGCAGCCAGATCCTGACCCGATGGGGAATGGGATCAGGCAGAATCCATGGTTCAGTTTAGGTAGAAGTAGAGCACAACATTCCATGGAAGCACTCACCAGGATGGAGTCGACTTTGCTCTGCACAGATTTGCTGTGTGGGACATAGACAAGTGGTGTTAGCACAGAGCAGGATGATCCCACAGCACCTCTGGGCTCGCACCTCCACCTGCCCAGCTCTGCCCAGGGCTCCCGAGGTCCTTCCAGACCCCACACAAGCCACCCACAGTTCACCACAGCCCACTGTCCCCGTGCTCTGGCTGTCCCTGTGCGTGCACAGCTCTGCTCCAGAGCCACCTGCCCTATCTTAACCCCAAGAAGAGCAAGGCAGGAGTAAAATCACATCCAATGGGGTCACAGCACACCAGTCTGTGCTACTGGGGAGCCCTGAACTGGTTTTGCACCCAAACAGGTATCTCTGGTGTCCTGTGTCCCTGGGGACTACTGCCCTCCTGGTGTCCCGTGTCCCCATGCCCCTGGGGACCTGCCCCATGTCCCCATCTCTCCAGACACCTGCCCAAGGTCATGCCACTCTGCAAGGCACCACAATGCTCATCCCTTTGGTCCCTGGGGCTGCAAATTAATTAACCTCATTAAATTAACCCACACTTGTTAACTCAGAGTAAGGGGAAGAGCTGCCTGGGAATGTTGCCCTTACGAGATGGTTCCCTTCAGCTCCTGCAGCAATGTGCTGGACTCGGTGGCACTGCCCCGGGAGCTGCTGGGGGACAAACTGCCCTTCCTGATGACTCTGGCACTCAGCTCTTCATCAGCTGCCACATCTGGGGCCTGGTGGGAAGAGAAAACCAGAAATTCAGCTTTAAAAATGGGAATAAACCCCATCACAGACACTTGGCCATGGATATGAGCTACTGATGGGCATGGAAATGGCTCCAGGAGGGACATCTCCAGCAGCAGACTGAGACAAGCTCTGGGTACCTTGTTCCTGGCAGGGGTTGGGGTGCTGGGGGACACTGGGGAGCAGCCCTGGCCCAGTGTGACCAGCAAGGGACCAGAAGGGCAGGTCCCCACAGGTCTGGGGATGCTGAGGGGGACCATGATGATCCCGCGGGGCCTGGGGCATGGAGTGGAGACAGGAGAACGGGAATGTAGGACGGCAGAGATCCTAGGGGCACAGGGACATGGGACAGCAGGATGGCACAGGGTCACGGGGACATGTGGCACAAGGAGGGCAGATCCTCAGGGACATGGGGCACAGAATGGGCAGAGAGCCCTATGCACAGAGACACCAGCGGGTCCCCATGGACAGGGTCACCAGGAGGGTGAGATCCCCAGGGAGATGGGGATGTGGGACACCCAGACAGTGGATCCCCAGGGACAGGGTCACCCCCAGGGCTGGTCCCTGCGGGACGACGGTGCCGAGGCTCCCACGCCGCCCTTGGTGAGAGGAGTCGGAGAGCACTGGA
>NW_008691477.1:1087-4825 GCF_000695815.1 Acanthisitta chloris | reverse complement strand
AGAATTGCATTGATTTTTTTTTTCTAACTTTAATCTTTTTCACCGAGTAAAACACGCCTGACTCGAGGTTTCAGTAAGAAACTGCACTCTTAGAAGAGAAGCACTTAGTAGAATAAAAAAATAAATAAGATAGGCAGGTCTTTGTTTCAATAAAAGCTGCAGTCATAGAATCATAGAATCATAGAATCAGTTGGGTTGGAAGAGACCTCCACGGTCATCGAGTCCAACCCTACCATGGTTACTAGACCATGGCACTAGGTGCCACATCCAGTCTCAGCTTGAAAACCTCCAGGGATGGTGAATCCACCACCTCCCTGGGCAGCACATTCCAATGCCAAATAGAAAGTCAATATTCCAAGTCAAATATGAATTTATTTGTAATAAATAACAAATATAAACTGTCTTACAGTTGAGTTTTCTGCTGTATGACCCATTTTAGCTCTCTATACTGAAGGTGACAGATTTCCTCTCAAGCCTCTGAGTGTGGTCTTTAATCTCAAGTGTGTGGAAACTCTGTTCCTGCCGGAGCTCAGATTCCAGGGGCATTTCCGCAGTCACTGCTTTAAATGGGAAGTACAGTTCTGTTCCTTTCATTGCTTGCCTGCATAGAATTTCCTTAACATACACTTAAACCCATTCCCAGCAGGTCCCCATGGTTCCACACAGTCCTGCTTGATCTTTGAGGTCTCTTCCAATCTGGATGATTCTATGATTCTATGCTTCTATGAAGTGCTTCTCTTCTGAGAGTGCAGTTTCTAAATGAAATCTCGGGTCAAGCATGTTTTACTCGGTGAAAAGTGACTAAGGTTAGAAAAAAAATCAATGCAATTCTGTTCAAATTGCAGGTCTTTGTTTCAATAAAAGCCAGACAATAGAACCACAGAACCAACATGGTTGGAAAAGACCTCCAAGATGATCAAGTCCACCCCTACCATGGTTACTAGACCATGGCACTAGGTGCCACATCCAGTCTCAGCTTGAAAACCTCCAGGGATGGTGAATCCACCACCACCTCCCCGGGCACCTCCCATTCCAGTGCCAAATAGAAAGTCAATATTCCAAGTCAAATAGAAATTTATTTATAATAAATAACAAATATAAACTTATAAACTCTCTTTTGGCTGAGTTTTCCTCTCTATGACCCGTTTTGCCTCTCTATACTGAAGGTGACTTAGAAAGTCAATATTCCAAGTCAAATAGAAATTTATTTATAATAAATAACAAATATAAACTTATAAACTCTCTTTTGGCTGAGTTTTCCTCTCTATGACCCGTTTTGCCTCTCTATACTGAAGGTGACTGATTTCAAGCCTCTGCTCTGAGTGTGATTTCCTGTGTTGTCTTGAAACTCAAGTGTGTGGAAACTCTGTTCCTGCCGGAGCTCAGATTCCAGGGGCATTTCCGCAGTCACTGCTTTAAATGGGAAGTACAGTTCTGTTCCTTTCATTGCTTGCCTGCATAGAATTTCCTTAACATACACTTAAACCCATTCCCAGCAGGTCCCCATGGTTCTACACAGTCCTGCTTGATCTTTGAGGTCTCTTCCAACCCGGCTGATTCTATGATTCTGTGATTTTATTTCCTACTCATACAGCAGTTCTATTTAAGTTTGCTGTTTAGCTCTGTTTATCCCCAGTTCTTTGTACTATTCCTCATCTGCATCTTCAAACACTTCATATCTGAAGCCTCTTACTTTGTATGTTTACCTGTGTCGGAGAGTTGCTACGTTTGTTCACAGTTGACCCAAGTCAAGGCCTAGGAAATGTAAAGCCCTTTTAGGAGTAATTATTCCACTGATTACCTCCTGGACTCTAATCTTTTAGATAGTGATCTAACACTGCTGACTAGTGCCTGGAAGTGTTTTGTTGCCTTTGCTGAATGGAGTTATCTGGAGCAGATGTTTTGTGCATCGTCTGAACATTTAACCTACACATGTTGATAAAACAGATGAGAAAAAATACATTCCACATACTAATTTATCTTGGTAACAATGAAACAAGTATTTGCCAGGAGCTCAAATGCTATGATAAGGGAATTTTTAATGAATCCAAATTAAGGTATTAGATAATTTGCAGAGGAAAAGTAATTAACTAATAAACTTGTAAGAATATTGAGAAATTTCTAGAGTACAGTGAGTGTTCTAGACTTCTCCTCCCCCCACAAATTTATATCCTTTAAAAACTGCCAAATTCCACTAATGAGGCTTTATGGGTTACTATTTATAAATACATGCCTATTTGTCAGGAAGAGAGCTGGAAGTCACAAGGGTTTTATAAGGATAGCATTGGGCTGAGGAAAATGTAAGATGAGTTATATATTCTGACACCTAGAGGTGCTCAGCAAAAATGCTAAAACCTACACAGGCCAACTCATCCCAAAAATGGAAGGCAAATTCTACATGCCAGTGATTTTGTCCAAGAAAATCTTAGGCAACATTTGGATTGGCATGACACTATCAAATAAGCAAAAATTACAGCACAGTGCAGTCACTCTTTTAAACCTTTCTGTATACTTTGCTTCTATGTCTGTAGAAAATGAACAAGAAATAAACTATGTTTGTATATATCACCTGCCATGAAATATTTTCCATGTTCATTTCATTCAGAGATATGTAAAAAAAAAAACATTTATTTATTTTAGATCATGGGGTGCACCAACAAAGATTATGCAGACCACATAAAAATCATTCAAGTATACAGAGACCTTAAAAATCAGTGTGAACCCACAAACTTGGTATTTATAGACCTATGCAAAACTCTTGTTCTTTGAAAGTCAGTTTGTGAACTTTGTTCCACTGAAGTTTGGACTTGAGAGCTTAGAGAACTAGGTTAAATCCAGGGTTTACAGACAACTTTTGCTTTCATTACTGCATTCTAGTGAGCGCAGATCAGTCTGTATAGAATCAGAGAACACAGAATAGTTTGGGTTGGAAGGACCTTAAAGATCATCTAGTTCCATCTCCTGCCATGGGCAGGGAGACATGCACCACACCCAGGTTGGTCCAAGCCCTGTCCAACCTGTGAAGAATGGAAAATAATGGTCATGAGGTACATTTAAGGAAAGCCCTTTTGACCACAGCCCTCTTGATCTGAAAGCTGTTCAGTTAATCTCTCCAGCCACTACAGATTGCTTTATCAAACCGCGCTGGAGGCAGTTTAATACTTTTTGTAAGGAAATACATGCCATTTTGCAACTTTGCAGAGAGAGTATCACCAACTCCTCCTGATGCTATTTTCAAGGTTAAACAGGGAGGCTGCTGAGCTCCCTGTGCAGCTCAGCGAGGCACAGGCACTGCCTCAACCCTCACCTGCAAACCCTCACCGACCTGGGCACTGCTTAGGTGCCACGGGGGGCAGAGGTTCCCGGGACACAGGGATGGTGAGGGACCTCATCCCGGTGTAGCCCCTTGTAGCCCTCAATCCCATAGAGCCATAGCTCCTTCCCTGCCTGCCTGCCTCCCTCCCTGCCTTCCTTCCTTCCTGCCTGACACCCTCCCTGCCTGTCTCACTCCCTCCCTCCTTGCTTGCCTCCCTCTCTGTCTGCCTGCCCCTCTCTCCCTCCTTGCCTCTCTCCTTTCCTCTCCCTTCCTCCCTCCATCCCTGCCTTCTGATCTCACTTCCTCCCTCCTTGCTTGCCTCCCTCCCTCCTTTCCTCTCTCCTTCCCTCCATCCCTGCCTTCCTCTCTCCCTCCCTCCCTCCATCCCTGCCTTCTAGTCTCACTCCCTCCATCCTTGCTTG
>NW_008691477.1:0-225 GCF_000695815.1 Acanthisitta chloris | reverse complement strand
TTAATTCCAGACACACGGGAATATTTATTTGCCAAACCAACCTCACTTCTCCATTGCACCTGCTAAATTCAGGGATAATGGAGATTTCATGTTGCTTTGTTGGATTTCTCTTATTTAAATACCCCACAGTCCTCCCTCCCTCCCTCCCTCCTTTCCTCTCTCTCCTTCCCTCCCTGTCTGCCTCCCTTTCTCTCTCCTTCCCTCCTCTCTCTCTCTCTCTCTCTC
>NW_008691476.1:0-666 GCF_000695815.1 Acanthisitta chloris | reverse complement strand
AGGAGACCATTCCCAGGCCCCAGGTGAGGCTTGGGTACCACTTTCCATGAGATTGTTGCTAGGAGACCCTTCCCCCAAGGGAGGCATGTGACTGTTGCTAGGAGACCATTCCCAGGCCCCAGGTGATGTTTGGGTACCACTTTCCATGTGATTGTTGCTAGGTGACCATCACTGTGGAGATGCTGATTGCAGTTGCTAAGCAACAGTTGCCAGGGAGTGACTGGTGGCTCCTGGATGATGCTTGGGTACCATTTGCCAGGATGCAGGTGATGCTTGGGTACCAGTTGCCAGGTACCAGTTGCCAGGATGCAGGTGATGCTTGGATACCAGTTGCCAGGAAGGTTCCAGTTGTTCCCAGGAGTTGGGATTTGTCCCCAGGGGATGTCCCTGGGGTTGTCCCCAGGGAGTTCCAGTGATGTCCCTGGGGGGGTTGTTGCCAGTAGTATCCCCAGTTGGGGAGGGGGATTGTCCCCAGTTGGGGGATTTTGGGGGTGTCCCTGGAGATTGTCCCCAGGAGAGTCCCTGGGAGGGGGTTTGTCCCCAAGAGTGACCCTTGGGGAGGTTCCAGGAGGTGTCCCTGGGGGGTTGTTGCCAGTAGTGTCCCTGGAGGGGTGGAAGGAGGGGGATTGTCCCCTGGGCTTGTCCCTGGGGGGTTATTCTGGGGAT
>NW_008691475.1:877-1834 GCF_000695815.1 Acanthisitta chloris | reverse complement strand
TCCATCCATCCATCCATCCGTCCATCCCTCCGTCCGTCCATCCCTAGAATCAACCAGGTTGGGAGAGACCTCAAAGATCACCAATTCCAACCCTACCATCCTTACTAGACCATGGCACTAAGTGAGTTGGGGCATCCACTACCTCCCTGGGCAACATGTTCCAATGTCTCACCACGCTCACAGTAAAAAGCTTTTATTGTGAGTGTCTTTCGTGCTGCCCTAGAACATCCCCAGCACTGCCCAGAGCATCCCTAGGGCTTCCCCAGAGCATCTCTATCACTGCCAGGAGCTCCCCTATCACTGCCCAGAGCATCCCTAGCTCTGCCCAGAACATACATAGCCCTGCCCAGAGCATCCTTAGGGATGCCCCAGAGCATGCCTATCACTGCCAGGAGCTTCCCTAGCACTGCCCAGAGTATCCCTAGCCCTGCCTAGGGCATCCCTAGCTCGGTCCCAGAGCATCCCTAGCACTGCCCTAGAGCATCCCTAGAACTGTCCAGAGCATCCCGAGCCCTGTCCAGAGCATCTGTAGCACTTCCCATAACATTCCTAGCCCTGTTCAGAGCATCTCTAGCACTGCCCAGAGCATCCCTAGCCCTGCCTAGGGCATCCCTAGCTCGGTCCCAGAGCATCCCTAGCACTGCCCTAGAGCATCCCTAGAACTGTCCAGAGCATCCCGAGCCCTGTCCAGAGCATCTGTAGCACTTCCCATAACATTCCTAGCCCTGTTCAGAGCATCTCTAGCACTGCCCAGAGCATCCCTAGCCCTGCCTAGAGCATCCCTAGCTCTGCCCCAGAGCATCCCTAGCCCTGCCCAGAGCATCTGTAGCACTTCCCATAACATTCCTAGCCCTGTTCAGAGCATCTCTAGCACTGCCCAGAGCATCCCTAGCCCCGCCTAGAGCATCCCTAGCACTGTCCCAGACCATCCCTAGCCCTGCCTAGACCTTCCCAACC
>NW_008691475.1:0-216 GCF_000695815.1 Acanthisitta chloris | reverse complement strand
TCCCTAGCGCTGCCCAGAGCATCCCTAGCACTGCCCATAGAATCCCTAGTCCTGCTCATAGCATCCCTAGCCATGTTCAGAGCATCCCTCGCCCTGGCCATAGCATCCCTAGCCATGTTCGGAGCATCCCTCGCGCTGCCCATAGCATCCCAGTCACACCCCCGCGCGGCGCTGCTGGCGCTGTCCCGCGGCGTTGCCGCCGCCCGGCGCTGTCCC
>NW_008691474.1:0-200 GCF_000695815.1 Acanthisitta chloris | reverse complement strand
CGCTCCCCCTGCCCCCCCTTACCTGCTGAGCCAGGACCACCCTCCTCCTCCTCCTCCTCCTCCTCCTCGCTGTGCCCAGGGTAGGGGGGCAGTTTGGTCAGGGACCCCCCAGACTGGGAGCCTGGGAAGGGACCCCGGGGGTGAGCCCAGCTGGGCTGGGGCAGGAGGATGTGGAGACCCCCAGACCTGCCCTTGCTCCC
>NW_008691473.1:376-738 GCF_000695815.1 Acanthisitta chloris | reverse complement strand
CCGGACCGGTCCCGTAACCTCGGTACCTCCCTCCTGCCGTACCTGCCCACCTCCAACGACCCCGTGGCACCCGCGCCCCGGCCGCCGCGCGCCTCGGTCCGCAGGGACAGCCTCTGCAGAGCGGCCTTGGGAACGAGCACCGGACACAGGACGCAACTCCAGAGTGCTGAACACGGGGGAATCCTTTAATGTGCTCTGAAAGACCTGAATACCGCACAGAAAAAAAATGGATTTCCATTTAAGAAGTGATTTTATTTTTTCTCCAGAGTTCCTAGTGAAACTTTCCCGTTATTGAAGGGAAAAAATACAAATCCATCAGTAGTGAGACATGCCCTTCCCAGTGCGGCGGCACTCGTCCTTGG
>NW_008691473.1:0-299 GCF_000695815.1 Acanthisitta chloris | reverse complement strand
GAGGGCCACAGATATAAAATAAATTAAAAGCATCTGTAAAAGTTTCTTTCCATATACAAAGTAACTTTTTTTGGGGGGGGCGAGTTCCAGTTTTTTTAATGGGCCATCTGTACAAAGATGTACCTTTCAACAGAAGTAATTTCAAAAGGCCATTTTTACAAGCAGAAATGGGGCACTAAGCAAACCACGGGTCTCCTGCAAACCGCCAGGCCCCTCCTCAGAGAGGAGTGTGCAGAGCTCCCCGGGCACGGAGCACGGCGCGGCTCCCGGCGAGCCCAGGACCAGGGCAGAGACAGAGC
>NW_008691472.1:10294-11418 GCF_000695815.1 Acanthisitta chloris | reverse complement strand
ACTGCTGTGGACACACAGTGGCCTCAGTCACACGTGGCCTTGCTCAGAGCTGGGACAAGGCTACTCCAGCATGTGCTACCCCCATGGGGTGACAGCTCCCTCCCCCTGCACTGCCCCACGGCCCCATCCTCCTCCTCCTGAGCAAGTGAGAGAAGCAGCAGGGATGGAGACAGGAGGTTCACGGAGCAGTGGAGAAATTAGGGCTGCTCCCATGACAGCAAAGCCATTCCCAGCAGAACAGGGACTAGGCACACCCAAGTCAGGGTCCCCAGGCCCTGCTGGCACTCACCCCCAGCACTCACTGCCATGGATGCCACCCGGGTGAAGTTCTTTGGCCCCACACTCAGCATCACCTCGCACCTGAACTCCACCCCTGCTGCCACCTCCGTCCCGGCCAGCGGCAGGGTGGACACAATGTTGTACAGCTCCTCCTCAGCCTCTGTGACATTGAAGTCTGTCCCCAGCACCTCCCGCCCACGGTACCAGGTGAGGACCAGCCCAGTGTTGGGGTACACTCGTGTGGCCGAGCAGCGCAGGGTGGTGGAGAGCCCTGGGCGCAGTCCGTGCGGTGCTGCCTCCAGCTGCAGAGTGTCTGGGAGGGCTGCGTAGGAGTCACACGTTGAGGGTGATTTTTGGCAGCACAGCCCAGCAGAGAGGGAGCTGCCCCGGGAATCCAGGGCTGTGCCGGGAGGTGGAAGGGACAGGCTGACAGTGCTCACCGTAGACCTTCAGGCTGGCGGTTTGCTGGTGGTGCTGCCCGTGGCAGATGCCCTCGCAGATCTTCATGCCCTCCGTGGACACCGTGGCGTGTCTGATGTGCAGGATGCTGTGGGTGGGGAGGGAGGTGATAGTCCCCAGGGCGGTGTCCAGCCCCCTCCACTGCACTCTGCCCCCCACGCAGGCCAGAGAGCAGTTCAGCTCTATCGAACCCCCAAACTGCACCACTGGCTCCCGCGGCATCACCACCAGCCTGTCCGTGGGGAGCCCTGGGCAGGAGGAGGAAACCACAGGGTCAGGGAAGGGCACAGCCACCAAAGCCCCACAGCACCGAGTGCCAGGACAGGGGGTGGCTGTTGGCAAAGCAAGGAGAGCAGCAGCAAACGATTGGGGATCAGGGCAGCTCT
>NW_008691472.1:4208-10236 GCF_000695815.1 Acanthisitta chloris | reverse complement strand
TCCATTGCGGCAGGGCAGCAGCAGGGGCTGGTTTTCCTTTCTTCCCTCCTTCCAGTCAGCAGTGCCGCTGTCCAGGGCTGTTTCCTTCTGGCCACCAGCCCCGTCCTCAGCCCTTCTTAAACCCTGGAGGAACCGCCCCCGTGCACACCGGCCCCGGGGCCTCCACAGCTTCCAGCCTGAGGGGTATTTCCAGAGGGAGTTTTCTGATTTTCTTTGAAGTTCGGCTCTTGCAACATACCCCGACAAGGGTCGAGCCAGCAGCCCCAAACCTGGAAGAGCCCTTGACCCTAAGGGTGCCTGTGTGGCTACAGGGGCCCCCATCACCCCACCAGGCAGCCCAGCATGGGCACCTGCACCCCAGGATGTGATGAGATCCAGCTCCGTCCCTAGTTCTTACAGCTCTGCCATCGCCACAGATCCCCCCAGCACCAACTGCTGGGATGAGCCCAGGGCTGCTGGGGACAAGTGGCTGTGGGAAGGACCCAAGAGTGGGGCCAGAGCCCATGGCCAGTCCTGCTGCTGAGCGCATTTATTCCCAGGACAAGGTGTTTTCAGGGATGGAAACACATGTTCCTGGGAGGGTTGGTCTTGTGCTACTGATGGAGAAAATGTTAGAACACAGAAGGTGTTGAACAAGGCCCTGTCACAGCCTCAGTGCCTGGTCTCAGTCTCATGGTAGGTCTGGCATTGCTTCCTTGCTCCTGCCCAGCTCCTGGGGCAGAGATGGGTCTGGCTCTGCCCCATCCCATCCTGCCAGGCTGTGGCTGAGGCTGGGACAGATACCGAAGGGCCAAGGGAGGGCCATGCCCAGCCCTGCACCTCCTGCCATCACATACCCAACTGTTTCCCATGTGGGAACTCTCCAGAGGCAACTCCAGGCACTGGGCATGCCGCACATCCTTTCGGGAGGTTGGGTCATTAATCCTCCAAAGGTCCAGGCCACCAGGCAAGGGAAGTGCTCCATAAACACCCACCACCAAATGTGCACACTCAGCTGAAGCAGGTGATTAATGGCCCTGGGGTTTTTGTTCCTTCCATCCTGTGTTATCAGACTCGCTTCCCGGAGTTTCCAGCAGCCGCCGGAGCCCCTAGCCCAGCCCTGCCACGGGACACGCTGTGACCAGAGCTGCTGCACCGCCAGGCTCTTCCCAGCAATGAGACTGGGAACCTTGGGGAAACACACGTGGTGCCAGGGCTTCACCTCCCCTCACAGCCCTGACTGTGGGGCCAATGCGGTAAGAAAACCCATAGATCAGTGTCCGAGCCAGAGCCAAGCACTTACGGTGTGACCTCTTAAGAAGCAGCTTTCCTTGACCTCAGGAGATGAGCAGTTACCAGAAAGCCTAGTGCCTCATGCTGCCCTTCCTGCAGATGGGGGCTTGGAGCTGCCCTGGCCTCCCACATGGGTGTGTGGCAGAGGAACTTGGAGCTATGGAAACACCTCTGGCTCCGTGAGAGCCATCGGGCCAGGGGGAGGTCAGGGGACTTGGTCCAGCTTGGAGCTACATGGCAGAGCCCTTGGGGCAGCTCTTGCTCACCAAGCCCCGAGCAGAGACCCACTGCAGCCTCTCCCCAGTGGACTCAGACCTTCCCCCCAGCCCAGAGGGGCACAGAGGTCCTGCTTCCCTGGGCACAGCCGAGAGAGGTCAAGAGGCTGCGTGCACAGGGTGGAAGGAGCAAGCTTAGACGCCGGGACAGTTTTCCACCCAACAGGAAACCTTTGAAGGAACGAAGGGAGTGATGGCTTTCAAGATTCAGAAGCCTGAACACCTTTCCTGGAAGGCAACTGTGCTTCCTCCCCCAGGGCAGGAGCAGGGGCTCATTCCAGGCAGGACATTGCTCTGGAGCTGTTGCTCAGGAAGCAAAACAGCTCAGCATGGAGACACAAACCACCGGATACCCCCAGAGCCCCCCGGGCTGGGCTCTAATCCCAGGCTGCCACCACTGACGCCAGAAGGGATGAGGCTTCACCACTGCCCCCGGGACCACCACGGGGAAGAGCAGCCAACAATGTCCTGTACTGCAACACCTTCCCTTTGTTCTCCTCAAGCGAGAGAAGCTGAGGGTTCCCTCTGAACTAGAGATGAGAACAATAAAATAACAGCTCCAGTCCAGAGGAAATAAATACAGCAGCAACAGGCTGTGTAATGGCTCATGTTTCCAGCTCCTGACAGGATATGGGCCATCAAGCACCAGCTCCCATCCCAGAGCTGACAGTGATATTTACACTTCTCGGGATTATATTGTTCACTCGGGACCATCCTCAGCCACAAGAAGTGTTTAAATGAGTCAAATAAGATCTAAATTAAGCCTAGCTGGAAATTAAGACAATAAAAGAGTCAGGGCTGCTAAAAACCAGGCTGGGAGGAGGCAGGTAAGGAGCCAGGGACCTGCTCTCCCTCCTGGTCTGGGGCAGGGACAGTCAGCCCTGATCCAGCTCACCCAAAGCTGCCCCAAACCTTCACACAGTTCTCCCAGGTCAGGCCAAGGGCTGGGCAGGGCCTGCCTGGTGCTGCCAGTGAGGGAGGGGGACGAGGACAGACACCTTCGACACCACAGGAAAGCAGCAGTTTAATAAATAATCCATCAGAGGGAGAGATTAGCCAGTTCCAAACACAACCTGAACTGAAATAAATACATTTCACCCTTAGCTTAAAAAAAGACACAGAAACGCAGGCGATGGTGAACTGTGAGAGAGCAGCACTGGGAACAGGGAGTCATCCCATGCCCACGCTCGAGATACCAAAGCTGTCAGCAGCCAGTTGAGTGCAGAGAGAGTAAAAACAGGGGAGTAAAAAGTTACAACTTTGCAAAATTAATGGCAAGAGAGAAAGCAATGGTGTAAACTCAGGTTTTTAATGCAACAAGATCAGCTGAAACTCACTTGACCTGCAGCTATCAGTGCTGGGACTGCAGACAGGGGATTGGGTCGAGTGTTGCCCTGTGTTTGGGCACTGCTGTTGCCATCCCAAGTGGGAAATCCCTGCAGACAAACCTTGGCAACTCCGATGTTGCACGGCCAGGCTCAGGCACTGCACAGCGCACCAGGGCAGGTTTAAGAAAAGGGTCTTTAAAAAGTTGCACTTTCACGTAAAGTAACAAAACTTGGCAACACTATCTGAACGCTCCACACAACCTTTGAGCCTCCACGCCGTACACTGCACCAGTCCCAGCCCCTCAGAACCAGACGTTCTTCATTCGGCTTTGGCACAGCTCTGGCACCGCTTGGCACAGCTCCTGCTCCATCACGTCAAGGCAGAACGGTGTGTGCTCCCAGCCCTGCGCCAAGGGGAGGGCACCAACCCCCCTAGCCAGGGAGAGGAACCCAAAGGGGTGCAGGAATCCCTGCCTGCTCCCAGCACCCTGTGCCCAGAGAGCCTCCGGCCCGGGCAAGGGCTGTGCACTGGCACAAACCTCCTTTCTGTTAGTGGATTCCCACTGCTGCCCAGAGCCATCCCCTCCTGGCAACATGGCCAGGACACAGCCCCTGAGCTGGCAGACACCTGTGGCAGCACCTGGCCCTGAGCTCGGGGCTGGCAAAGGGACCAGAACACCCGAGGCCCACGACACACGAGCTGGGCCACCTTGGCATCGCCACCTCAGGGATCGTGTTGTGAGGGACAGGACTGGGGGGAAACTCCTGGATAGTTCTGTGGGCTGAGGGGAGGGAGAGGCTGCAGGCAGCAGCAGCTGTGAGAGGGAATGGGACCAGAGACACATGGGTTTCAATAAACTATGCAGGAAGGGAAAGGACCTTTAAAAATATATCTCTATATACTTTATATCGTATAAATTATGCTCATCTTTTTGTACCATGCTGCTATATTGTACCCGTGAAGCTCTGAGTGAGCAAGGTAACAATTCCATGCTTTGCTCCATCTGTGAGAGGGAAAATCTACTTCAGCTCACTCTAATCCAGTGTAAACCAACAGATCACCAGGGCTTGGTAAACATCCTGTCTAAAAAAGGCATTTTTGTGAGGAACACGGGGGGGGGGGAATTGCTGCCTGGAAGTGCAAGTGATTGGATTTCCTTCAGGAAAAAAGCCTACCATGCATACACAGCACTGACCATCCCGGCAACGTTTGGGAATTGGGAGTGTCACCACAAGGAGTCTGGGAACAGTGGAGTCACGGCAGGCCCTGCTGGCTCTGCTCCCCAGCCCTGCAGCCAGACCCAGCTCAGCACCCTGCGCGTCTGCTCGGACCACAGGACCTAGAGCTGAGTGCAGGACCTGGCCCAGGCCAGGCCAGTGCACAACAAACTATCAGCTCTCTCACTTTAATGTCCACCTCCAACCACCAACTGGACCAGAGAACTGGAAAACAGGCTCTGCGCTACCAGCACAGCCCAGGCTGGGCAGGCAGCAGGTCCTGGCTCTCAGTGAAATCACTGTCCAGCCCCAATGCCAACAGGCTGGACACAGCCTGCAGCTCCTGGGCAGAGCAGGGATGGGCAGCACTGCCCTGCGTGTGCCAGCCAGGTCAGGGACTGAGCTCCCAGGGCTGTCCAGGGATGTTTTCCATTAATTCCAGAGGCAAACAGCACTTGCAGTCACTGCTGCACAGCCACGATGAAGGCGAAGGGACAGTATTCCCTCCTTCTGGCTGCTCTCCCTGGCTCCCCTGTCCCTACCCCAGCCAGGGAACAGCCACCAGCCACACCCCCCACGCTGTGGCAGGACTGGTTTGGCTGCTGCACCCTCAACTGCCTTAACAACCAGTTCCTGAAGCGTCACCAGTTTGGGCTTTACTTCCCAGCAACTGCTCATTGACATGACTTTTGATTTATTCCAAGGAGAACAATTGTTTCCTGACCTCTGCCCTAGCTTTACAAACAACCACACGTTCTGTTTGCCTCTGCTCCTCTCACAACACTCCCAGCACCTCCTGCTCTTTCTGGGCAGAGCTGAGCCTGCAGCAGAGGCTGCAATTCCACTGTTCCACAAATAAAAGCCTTCACAGCAGGCTTGGAAATGCCACATGGAATCCAAACCTTTAAGTCCAAATCAACGCAACCCTCACCATCAGGATCCCTCGGGCTGAGAACAAACCAGATCTGGACATCCTCTGGGTGTAAGATCAGGCAGCAGGAGCCCAGGGACAAACCAACATGCTTTATACAAGTGCTCAAGGTAAACAGCCATTTCTCTCACTCTTCTCCCAGGGAACCACAATGCTCTGAAATGCTTGGCACAGTTCAGTTGTTTCTCCAACCTCCCAGAGAACTGCACCTCCCAAACAACCCTCACAGCTCCAGAAAGAGACTTCTGGAAAACCCTCCTAGCTGCTGCCTGTGGAGGCAGTGACAGGCAAACGTCACCTCAGCGTAACAGGAATCCCAAACAGACCCACAGGCACCGAGGCCACCCCAGTGCCAGCAATTGGTGTCGCTGCCCATCTCACCCACCCCTTCTCCCTCGTGTCAGGTGCAACTCCACTTCCTCATTTCATCCTCTTGGTCAGAACACGAAGTCAGTAGATTTCTGGTTTTTGGTCTCAGTTTCACATGGGGCAGAATGGGCAGCTCGCAGACACTCCCTGCCTGGGGCTGCCAGGGGCCAGGGCAGGACACATCTGCTGGGCACGGGGCAGGTGCCACGTGGTGCTCTGGGGCAGCTTGGGGAGCTCCATCCTTGGCTGGGAGCAGAGGGTCAGCAGGGCACACCGCGAGCGCAGGGATCACGCACAAGGGCAGGTTTGCTTTCCAGAACCATTCCTCCACGTGGAGCAGCTCCGTCTCTCCCTTTCCATTAGCACCAGGTGCTACAATTCCATTTTTGCACCAGCTGGGTGTATTTGGCTCGAAGGGAAACCCTGTCCCTCCTCGGTAGCTGTTAGTGGCACAGTCTGTTACCTCAGTTCCGAGCTCGTCCTCCCCGAACTCACGCCGAGTCCCTCCTCGGTCTGGAGTTGAGCCACGTGTGCTGTCCCAGCTCACACACTGCTGTCCTCCAGCAGGGGCTCCTTGCCGTCCGAGCCCCCGGCCGGGGGGCTGTGGGGGTGGGCCTGGGTCCCCACGCTGTGCT
>NW_008691472.1:3440-4184 GCF_000695815.1 Acanthisitta chloris | reverse complement strand
AGGGTGTGCTCTGGGATGAACAGCGCCACGAGCAGCGACAGCAGCACGGAGCAGGCCCCGAACAGGAAGGGAGGCCCAGGGATGATGCTGCTCTGTAGGGAGTGACAGGAGGGGGTCACACAGGAGGGCACACGTGGCCCAGCACACAGAATGAGAAACTGAACGGGTACCTCGTCCGTGGGGTTGGCCATGTTGGGCTTGGAGGCCTTGCCCAGAGTCTCCACCTCGGCCATTTCGTTCAGCTCCACGTGGAAGAGATAGAAGACAAAGCCGTAGAGTGCAGGCCCCAAACCGTTACACAGGCCCCGAATTCCAGTGATCATCCCCTGCACCACACCTGGGGACAGAGGGAGGAAGGGAGGGTATGGCTCCAGCTGTCCAAAAAACCACTTTTATTCAAGGATGCTAAGGTAAAAAGCAGCTGCTCCTCTGCCTGGGGGATGCAGCACCAAACATCCACGTGCATAGCTTGAGGATGGCCTCCCAAAGCACCAGCCATGGGCAGAGGTGAGAGTGTCAATGCTGCTGCAAGTAAAGCAACACTCCACAGCTGGCACAGATGTTCCTGCCTGCCCCTCCAGCACCACCTTGCACCAGCTCAGCCCCTGCTGGGACAAACCCCCGTCAGACAGAGCCCCAGGCACTCACCCTGCTGGTCAGGGTCTGCGTTCCTCGACACCATGGCACTGATGGCTGGGAAGGTGATGCTGGACATGGCAGCCACAGCTCCTGCTGCCCACATGA
>NW_008691472.1:0-3416 GCF_000695815.1 Acanthisitta chloris | reverse complement strand
CAGCCTCGCCCTGCGCCACGGGCAGCGGCGCCCGAGGAGGGACAGAAACCTGGGCAAACCCTCACCAAGGCTGTGATCCGAAGCCGTACCAGGCAAGCTGCAGGATCTGGAAGCCTAGTCCCAGGAGGATGGTGTTCTTATTTCCAATTGAACGCATGAGAATTCCCAACACGACCGTCTGGAGATAAAAACAGGGATAAAGATTGACGATAACACTAGGGGACAAGAGGATGGGAACCTGAGTGATCTCAATGATCCTGAGGGGTCCCTTCCAACTCAACATCTTCTGTGATTCAAAGGATTCTGACAACTCACCAGACCCGAAATCAGAACTCTATGTTCTTATAGCCAGACTGCTCAAGCAAAGACAGAAACTGCTTCTCACCTGAGCCAGTATAGACAGAATTCCAACTACACCGATAAAGGCTGCTACAGTCTCCGAGGAGAAACCAATGACCTGTGAAAACACCAAGGAGGGACTTTTCAGGCAGGAGATTTGTTCCAGATGGCACAAGTCACTGCATTGATGTCACTCGTGTTCACTGACATTGCTTCTCAGGGACCTGCACATCAACCAGTCACTGCCTCCCTGCTGCCACAGGAACCAAAGGGAAGATTCCTCTGCCTGAAGGAACAGCTTTAAACCACCAGGCTCCTCTTCAGAGCCCAAGGTGGCATGGCCAGGATGGCCAGGCAGACACCAGCGAGGAGCTGGTTTCTCATAACTAACTTTCCTGAGCTGTTGGCCAAGCTGAGCCACCTTGGGACATGCAGCTCTGACAGTATTTGTAGGCCAAGACTTCCTGCACCCAGAGCTCTGCCCCTGAGCAGACTGACCTGTCGCAGGTACAGGAAGAAGCTGGAGTACTGCCCGGCCTCGGGAAGGTACGAGAGAAACACGGTGATACAGATGAGCAGCACTGTAGAGTCCTGGCCCACCTTCCTCAGGGACTGCAGGGAGAGCGTGGGGAGTGAGAGAGAACGTTTTTAGGTTTAACATCCTCTAATACCCTCCAGGTACAGACACAGCCAACCCAGCAGAACTAAGCCAAGCATTCAGCATTACCAGCCTGGGGAAACCAGCAGCAGCGACACTCACAGCAAATGGATCAGCCTGTTCCCAGGAGATTGGGGCTCCCCAGGACACCGGGCGCATCTCCTCGGGCAGCGACTCGGGCACTGCCAGCAGGATGAAGCCAATGTCCAGCAGAGCAACACCCGAGGCCAGCACGACCACCAAGGTATCGCCGTAGGCTTGGGAGAGGTACGCGCCGATGGCAGGGCTGGTGACCAGGCTGGCAGCAAACGTGGCTGACACCTGGAAGCAGAACACATTCGTACAGCCTCTTCTCCCTAGGGCCCATTGCCCCTCCCCAGTGACCCAGGGGAACTCCTTTTGCCACCTTTACAGGCGAAACACAGCGCAGAGATCGGGGTCTCCCTCGGAGCTGGATCCCAAACAGAAGGACAGGGAGACTGTATGGCTAGTCAGCAAATCTCCCACCCTAATTTTACACCTCCCTGCAGAGCCCCAGATGTTCCTTCCAGGAGAGAAACCAGTGGCTCCTTACCAAGCCATAGGCTGTGCTGCGCTCGTGCTCCTGCGTGATATCGGCAACGTAGGCAAAAATCACAGAGAAGGTGACAGCGAAGACTCCAGACATGGAAATGACAGCAAAGTACCACCTGAGAGAGGCAGAGCCCAAGGCAGAGTCAGAGAGCAATCACACTGCAGTCCACAGCTGCTGAAGCAGAGCCTCTCCCTCATTCTCCCTTCAGTCCATCCTGCTCTGCTGCACCAGCACAGGCTCAGAACACAGAGCCTCAGTCTGGGAGTTCTCAACAAGCCCCAATAGTGACAATACACCAAGCAGGGGAACAGGCACCAGGAGAGGAAAGACAGACCCTGTACTCCCAACTGAACCTTCCAGCAGAACCAGACAAGTCAGTCAGTCTCTAGGCTGAGCATCCTTCTCCACTGGACACTCTTCCATCTCATCCACCCTCAAATGAGCACCCACAACCTCCATCATTCAGCCTCGTGCTCCTTCCTCTCCTGAGAACCCCTGGGCTGGGCCAAGGGTCAACTCACCAGGGGCTGATCTTCATCAGGGGAATTGGTGCACACGTGAAGAAGACAGTGAGGAGGAGGAATGATTTTCTGCCCCAGACATCAGAGAGCGCACCAATCAGTGGGGCACTTAGGAAAGAGAGCAGACCCTGAGACAGACAGACAGAGGACAGAGAAACCCCTCAGTCAGGCTCTGGCTGCTGACAGCAAGAGCTTTCAACAGCATCAGCTAAAGACAGACAGGAGGAGACAGCCCATTCCTGTTTGCTACAAGGAACAACACTGCCACAACAGAGTAGTTTGTTAAACTACTCATGTTCTTTTAGAGAGGGAAAAAGAAACCCTCAACCAGCAGCAAGTTGTCACCACTGCTCAGCAACATCAGCTGCACAAGCTGCCCCTGTCTGTGCCCTTCTTTGGCACCAGGTTTGCCAGAGCACCCCAAACCGAAACACAGACACTGAGCTGCCAAATACTGAGCAAATCACACGGATTGTGATGGCTTATCCCTTCTTGCACTGATAGCAGATCTAAAGGAAAGCCTGGAAAGAATATTCCTTACCTTGACTCCATGGATCAGGCCATTCATCAGGAATGTGTGCTGAGGAAAAGTCTGGTGTAACACCTGGGGGGGAAAAAAACACAACCCAAAAAGTCAAGTTTTCAAAATGTCCATAAGAACATGCCAGAGGCATTCCAAGCACAGCCCGGGGAAAAGGGGAAATATCCTGCCAACTATGTGAGGAGCTCTGCCTCACTCTCCAGCACAGGCAGCCACTGCCTTCAATATTTCCCAGATTTATTGCTTAGGCAAGGCCATGAGAGCCTGAGAGGTGCCTCTCTCCACCCCTGCCCCACCTGAGTCCCCTCTGATCTCACTTCATGTCACCACATTCCTTCACTGTGGGTCTCTTTGCACTATGTTTGTTTCACACTTTATACTGCCAGGCTACTGCTGTGTCTAAATGCCTTTCCAGAACCAAAGACTCCTTTTCCAGGAGTGTTCCTTTTCCCTGCTGTGCCAGGAGATGTGCTCACCGTCAGCATCGGTGTGGTCAGCAGCCCCCAGGCAAAGAACTCCAGGAAGATCACCACCACGGCGTGGTACACACTGGGCTCCCCAATCCCCTGTCGCTGCAAAACAGAGAGAAGTCAAACCCTTCCCCAGTCACGTCCTGCCAGGACAGAGCCCTCCTGCCTTCCAGCGAGCAGCACAGCCGCGAGGGAAGGGACATCTCCGTGTCTGTCGCGGATCTGCAGCCTGAGCCGCTCACACCGACCCCAGCGCGGGGGTTCCTGCCCGCGGGCGGCGGCGCGAGTCAGGGTCAGCGCCGTGAGCGCAGGG
>NW_008691471.1:0-743 GCF_000695815.1 Acanthisitta chloris | reverse complement strand
TGTTGGTCTCTGTCCTTTGAGGGCTCAGGTTCAGTGAGGAGGATGTTGCATCCTCTTGCCTGAGGGATTTGAGTGTTTTAGATGAGATGAGTTTCTCTTTTGTGTGTGGTTGGAGGAGTATGGGGTGCATTGTGGGAAAGGAAAGGGTGAAGCATTTGAGTGTTTTGGGGTGAGGTGTTCCTGAGTCAGTGCAAAGTAGAGGTCCCTTGATTTGGTTCATTGATGTGATTTGTTCTTTGGGTTTGTTGCCCTGAGCCTGTTCCCCATTTTCCGTCTTTTGCAGCGCTCGTACACATCAGCCTGGGAAAAAGACAAGACCAGCATTCACATCATGCCAGACACACCTGGAATCCTGCTGGCCCAGCAGAACAAAGTGAACTTCAGCGAGGTGGGTGGCTGGTGTGGGCTGGAGTGTCCGTGCCTGGCCACTGCTGTGTGCCTGGGAGAAGTGCCTGAGGGGAATGTTGGTGTCTGTTTCAGAAACTGTACAGGCAAGCGATGGAGGAAGAGAAGAAAAGGGGCTATGACATGAGGGCAGATGCCATTCCCATCAAGTCTGCTAAGGCTTCCCGAGACATTGCCAGTGATGTAAGTGCACAGGAGCCCTCAGGGCACACACCATGGGACAGGTGCTGGCAGTTGAAGCCCCAGGGTTTGAGGTCTGAACTGAATGGAGGGGACATAGCCCTTAAGTGTCATTGTCATCCAGCTGCTCCAGACATGTATTAGTTCTGAGCTGTCTC
>NW_008691470.1:0-10265 GCF_000695815.1 Acanthisitta chloris | reverse complement strand
GCCCGTGCCTGTCTCCGTGGGGAGGGAGTTTGCCCCCATGCTAAGTAAAGCTGTGCTTTTCCCAGCGGCCGTGGTGTTTGCTTGTCGTGGCCTGCCCACGTGCGCTATCGACACCAACACCTGCTGCAGAGGTGCTGAGAGTTTAGAAGCAAACCTGTGCTTTCTGCTCGTACCTTTACGTTTGAACCCGGCGGTGCCTTTCGGACACCCCTCTGTATATGTGTAGGCTGCTTGGCGTGATGGGTCTCAAGAAACAGGAGACTTTGCCTTTCCAAGCGAATCCTGAATACAGCCTGGAAAGAGGTGGTATCCAGAGCAGACTATATTGAAGTAGACAGGCTTGGAAACCAGAGAGCTCTACACACAAAGTTTGGGGTGTTTCTTCCATCTTCCACAACAGTGAAATGCATTTCCCAGATTTATAGTCTGGACTGGTTTTCCTCTCTGATGCTGGAAACTAAAACAGAACCAAAACCAGAAATCTCAGTAGATGTCAAGCAAATACTGTCCTCCTGCTATTGCCCCAGCTCCAGACAGTCTAACCTGCAGCTTATGGGGATTGTACCTCTCAGGGTTGTAGATGCAGACAGTTCTTTTCTAGTGCTTCCTTGGCCCATGCTCAGCTCTTTTTCTGAGGAAGGTATTACTCTGAGACCTGTCCAGTTAAGGCAAAACTCTTCTGCTGTCTCTGGTCTTTACTTAGCTGATTGTTTTGGCTGTGATCTGCCCTGCTGCTGGGAGCAGAACAGCATGAGCTGATGAGATCACTCCAGGCCCCAGCCTCTGGAGACACAGTTCCCAGCTGAACGATGGGTTGTTTTCCATGTTCTTTTCGGTGAAATCCCCCAGGGCCTTGAAATTATAAAGCACAGCAATTAGCTGAGTACAGTTTATTCCAAATGATAGCACAGGCTGCAAAACCAAAAAAAGAACTGTAGAGGATCAGGAGTGATGCCTCTGCCAGCTGAGAGGCCAGAGTCCAAACCAGATGTGGTGAAGGACATGAATTTCTGAGCCAAAAGATCACTAGCAAGGTCCTCAGGAAAAAAAACCAGTAAAAATAGTATGTCATGAATGCTGTATGTTTCTCTTCTGGAGCCATGGTTTCTGTTTCTTTCCCTGCAACACTTCAGGCTAGACATTTGGGAAAAAAAGCACAGCTGAGATTTCTAATGCCGTGATCCCTGAAGCAGAGAATTTAAGAAAATCAGTAAATTTTTGTCCACTAAAGTGTTGTCAGTAGTGCCATCGCTTCCCTCTTTGCTTATAAACCATGTTCTACTAAATTTGACTAAAGCACTTTAATCAAAGGCACACCTCATTTAACATTTTTTGAACCAATCTAAACTGTGTGAGAAACATCAAGTTTCCAAAGAGGACTGGAGCACAGAGATCCTTGGTGTCTCTCTGGTTTTCTGTTGACAGTCAGTGGGCAAATCCCTGCTTTCTTCTGCCTTGTCACCAGTCTCTGGTAAAATTTCTATGCATTTTAGGAGGGTAGAGACACAGAGCGATCTGTGGCATGTCAATGGAAGGAAGGAGAGCCATGATTACAGGTTTATTTACAGACATGCCTAAGTACCAATTTCCTGTGTGGAAAGAAAATACTATTACACACAAAAGCTGTCTTTGTATCTTGCACAGCATTGGTCTGGGAGCAGAGCAGCAGCCTCTCCCAGGCCTGTGGTGTAGAAAACCTCCCTGCACTGGCTGGTACTGATGGGAGGAGGACTAGGGCTGCACCCTAAGGGACCTCACCACAAAGGCAGCCTGTGTTCCAGGAGCTAGCAGTCATTCCCTAGTGAAATGGAATTTCTTCCTGTGGCTTTGGTTTCCTTGTTTTGTTCCACAGGACTAGATTTCTGTGTTGGCAACTGCTGACAGCCTGAGAGGCTCTCTAGAGATCTTACTTGTTTCTGGATGAAAAGTTAGGGAAATAAGGATGGTTCCTGGATGTGCTTCCAAGTTTAAAGCTGGTTAATAGTTCTGAATTCAGGTTTGGGAGGGGGTAACTGCAGTGATTCAGGGTTGAATCTGACTGGCTGGTTTTTGTGTTCTGGGCACAGACTTGGGGGCATAGTCCTTTCCTGATTGGTTTTAGGAGAGAAGCCTTGCCCCATCCCAGCTGAGTTAAAAGGTAAAACAGAGGTTGTTTTTTTTCCTGGAGTGGACTGCACACACTGACCATGGCATCTGAAAAGGTGAGAGCTTGGACAGGGTGGAAGTGTCCAGGAAAAAGCTGCCTAGGTGCTATAGTTCAGGTAGGGATGAATCATCTGTCCTCTCGGCTTGCATCTCAAACAGAAGTGCTTCCTGCTTGGAAAGAGACCTGCCTTTCCCTGTGTGGCTGGAAAAGCTATTTCATGCCATCCAAATAGCCAGTGCAGTTGCTTCGTACAACCAGTGTGGAATTAGTTTCAGAAACCTAAGATGGGATAGCAGATAGCAACATTGGATAGGGCCAAAGAGGCAAGCTTTGTAGGGAATAATTTTAAGGTCACTTGTGCATTGCTGGAAACATTAGATGCAAGTAAATAATCAGAGGGCTGTCATGAAGGACAGTGATACTACCTGTATGCCCAAGTCAGGAACAATCACTTTCAAAAAGGTGCCCTCTCTTCCCCAAATATTGTTCTTCCCAGTTTTACAGTTCCTGAAACACCTTCTGCTCATGCATTCTTCTTACAGAACTCTGGGGGTCCCAGCATATAACCATTTTAACTGTCTTCTCTTTTCAGCCAATACTTTATGGCTATTTCCGAAGTTCCTGCTCTTGGAGAGTGCGAATCGGTAAGATCCAGTCTTGATATCTCTTTTTTTTTGTCTTGGTGTTATTGCAGTGTCCTCCCCTTCACTAACCTGATTAATCACTCACTTATTATGAGAGAGGTCAGCAAACATGAACCTGGAACAGTGAGGCATTTCCCCAGTGGGAGGGAACACCAAAGCTTACCTGGAGCAGGTGGGAGTGGAATAGACAAGAGGACTTCATGATACTGCCTCAGATTCTGCTCTGCTCGGGTCTTGAAAGTTAAGCAGGGCTGGGAATGGTCCCTAATTGCACTGAGACAGCAAGGCTGTGCAGGCAAGCACATGGCCCCTGCCTTCGGTAGGCTGAATCAGGAAGGACTGGGCTTCAAAGAGTGGCAAAGCTTATTTTGAAAAATGCAGTAGTTTGCCAGGACTGATCTTTAGTGCTTTGGTCCTTCAATTGCCAGAGCACTAAGGCCACCCTTCCTGAGGGATAGGGTCCTTTTTCAAATGGAGATGGCAACATTTCCCTGAGCCCATTACCAATGAAACTGGTCTCAGTGTTCCTGTCTGAAGCTGTGCACTCTGCTCTCCCTAGCACTGGCTCTGAAAGGGATTTCCTATGACCTGGTGCCAGTGAACCTCATCAAGGATGGAGGACAGCAGGTAAGGATAAAGATACCATTGCGCTTTCCAAGGGTACTGAACTTGAGGATCATTAGGAGACTCGGGATTAGCACTAGAAAGTTCACAGGCAAAACTACTGAATTTCTGACCACTTCTCTGTAATTAATAGTTGCTTTCAGCCAGTATTCCCTGGCATGCAAGACAGAGAGAAAATAACTACAGGAGGCTAGAGGCTTTTTTGTCTCTCAAACATCTGTGATGAAATTCATAAGGCTGAAAACCTTTTACTTAGCATAATGTAACTGAACATATCTGGTGCACGGACTTCAGAGAAGCTGCACTGCACTTAAACACAGACTCAGTCTCATTCAATTAGCACCAGAAACTGTCTATGTTGAGGGAGCATCCAAAAGATGCTAATAGATACTGCAGGGCACTGCAAAGGACCTGCCAGAGGAAGGGGTGGGTTACCAGAAGAGATCTCCACTGAGAACTTAGTCAAGGGTCCCTAGCAGGGAGTTGTGCACCTAGTGGTACCACTGGATCAACGTGCCAGTATGGGCTAAGACAGAGCTGGAGAACTGGAACAGTAATGGCAACACTGATGCAGTACCACCCATCCTGGGTGTTGTAGTGATGGTTTCTGAAGTGATAAGTCAGTGATCCCTGAGCCCTAGTGAGAGCTTGCTGTAGGCTAATAGTACTGCAAATCCTAGTTTTGAGGTAGAGAGAAAAAGCAGGTAAAAAAATAAAAGAATTTGTTAACTGAGTTCTAGGGGAAGAAAACAAAGATGAATTTCTTATTGCTGTAGGGTAATCTCAGGTTTGTTTCCACAGTTTTCTGCTGAATTCAAGGCACTGAATCCAATGCAGCAAGTCCCAGCCTTGAAAATTGATGGCATCACCCTTTCTCAGTCGGTGAGTTACCAACCTGCTGCCCAGTCTGGAGGGTATGGCTTTGCCCCATCTTTTACCCCGGAGCTTCTATCTGTGCATTGGAAAAGAGATGGAATTTATGATGAACAATCCCACTTGGGAACAGAAAAGGCACATAGTCTCTGCTGGGAAACTGTGTCAAGGATTTTAATTCAATTCTGCTTTGTTCACTGAGCAGGTTGTAGTCTGACATAAATGGCTGTGCCAGGCTCTGCCTGAAACTACAGCTGGACTAAATGTCAAGGTCACACACAGACATCAGAGGGGACTGGTAACAAACTTCCTTCAAAAGCTGTTGTATACTCCTTGGATCGGCTCCCCTATTCCAGTGTTCAGGATGTAAACTTTTCCTTGGCTCTCCAATAACCTCCCATTATCTCTTTGTTCATTACAGCTAGCTATAATTCATTACCTCGAAGAGACACGTCCTAACCCTAGGCTCCTGCCCCAAGATCCAAAGAAGAGAGCCCAAGTCAGAATGATCGCTGATCACATTGCCTCAGGCATTCAACCACTCCAGGTACTACCTTGTCATATACATGCAAGTGAGAAAATCAGAAAGGATTTCCATCTCTGAATGCTGAATCCATCTTTAAATTGTTGCCAGCCAACAGGGTGGCAGAACTTAAGACTTCTGTATTAGCAGATGAAATTTCTGCTTAGCCTCTGCCTGGTCTGCTAATGGCAACAACACCGTAATTCCAATACAGAAAATCCTATGACAGGGTTCTTTCCAGAAACAGCTGAACCCATATGGTTTTACTGCTGGGTCTAGGACATTTTAGGAAGAAGACAGTTGAGCAACCCAAAGGGCAGAGGCAAAGGGATATCCTGGCAACTATTGCAGAAAGACAGTGCCAAAAGAAAGATACAGCAGAGTACATCAATGAGGGTGAGGTCAGGGCTGATTCAATCAACTGAACTCAAGCTAGGGCTTCAGGCTTGGCAACTCCTCATCTCCCTTCGCTACTGGATGAGGCACAGTGAACAAGATCCATCCAGCAGCAGTCATCTAATCTACAGATTGCTTGACTTCACAGAACCTGACTGTCCTGAATCAAATGGGTGAGAAAAAAATGGAATGGGCTCAGAAGTGTATCGCCTCTGGCTTTCAAGGTACATCCCACATCCAAAATGATCAGCATTTCAGCTGACCTTACAAAATTCTGCACTGCTGGGGTCCTACTTTCCTTTTCACGCAGAACACCAGCTCTCCCTAGCCTGGTGTGCTGGGGTTCTGCCCTGCTGACAGAGACAGTGCTCTTCCTGCCCAGAGCCCCTTGTGCAGGACTGGTAGCTCCTGTGGGTCTCAGAGGAAAGATGCTGTCCAGAGGGCACTAACACTGCTGTGCATGGAATATGACAAGCCTGGGGCCATCCTGCACACTGCAGCAGTTGATTCTCTCTGAAGCATAAGGGCTCTCAGCACTTCTTTCCATCCAGCTGCTCCCAAACTAGTGCCCTTTGCTTCAGTGTTGTTGGTTTTTCACATACATATATATATATGTATGCTTTTGCAATCAGACAACAGATGCCTGATGGCAAACTCCCACAGAGTCTAGCAAGTAGCGGGGTATTTCTTTACCTCTTTGGGAGAAACAGGGTGCTTTTTGTTTCCTCAAAACCCTTTCCCCCATGTGCTGGAATGACAGGCCCATCTTCACTTCTGGACAGACACAAACTGACTGAACCTTTGCATTTTTCTCCTCCTCAATCCCATATCTCTATGTTATCCTCTTAGTATTTTGGGCACTTTTTCTGAGGCAGCTGAAATCACCCTGGGTTCAAAAAGCCCTAAAGTCCCTAAAGACTCCCATAACTATGCTGTTGTAAGATTTCTGTTCCTTGTAGTTTCTGTCTCAAATTGATCCTTTTTCATACTCAGCTCAGGGTCAAAATGCCTTTGTTCATAATTCCCAGTCTAAAAAGTCTGGTGTTCCTTCCAACTGAGTTTCCAGTGCCTCACATCAGTGTACCACCTCTCTTGACAGCACTGGAGCAGATTCTGCAGCACTCTGCTGGACGCTACTGTGTGGGGGATGAAGTAAGTATCTGAGAGAGCATTGTGTACCATTGAAACTGACAACCCTATTATTTTCCCTAAAAGAGAAAAGAAAATCAGTTGAGGAGACAGAGTACAAACCTATCCTGTGCCTGGAGTTGCATGCAGTACCTCCACCCTAAGACAAAACAGCTGCATCGATCGTACTTAGGCCATTCCTAACTGGCAAGGAGTTACGGGGATGTTTACTTGTCTCTGCCTAACCTGCTGATGGCCAGATTCTGCAGCTGTATCTAGGATATGGCTGCTACTGGACAATGTGGAAACAGGTGGTACGCATTTCATCTTGAAGAGACTCAGAGTTCAAAGTGTCCTGTCATAGGGGCAAAGCTTGTCTTAAAAAACATGGGATCAGTTCTTAGCTCTACTCTTTGGACCCTTTAACCAGCTTGTATTTTTCTGCACTGTTTTAACATGAATAGATTTCACAGAGCTCACATACAAGCTGTTCTCATCCTTACTGAGCTAGAGGTGGCCCAGGCATCTTCCATTTAGTAGTTCTGTTTGGCAGGCAATTGGATCTTTCCTATGAAAGCCTGAGAAAACAGGAAGGCTCCTGCAATATCCTGTGATGCAGAGGATTGTCTAGTAGCCTTTTGAAGCCCTTGGTGGGCAATAGCTGCTTACAAGATCTAATGTTGGAGAATAATGTGTGCTCTGAGAAGCACCCTGGGCTTTGTGACCTGGGGAGTGAGGTGGGGGCAGCTGCCTCTGTGTGGAAAGGCAGCTAGCAGTATTGTCCTCAGGCCTTCTTTTCAGGTTGCAAGTCCCTGAGCCTGTGTGCAAAGGCCCTATCACATATCAAGTCTTGACATTGCAGGAGCTGCTTGACACTCCTGCAGTGCAAATAAGCAAAATTTACTCACCTTTTCCCAGCCATGCAAACACCCCTCTCCCTCCATCACATCCCTCTGAAGCTTGCCAGCAGAACTCTTTGCTCAGAGGCAGTTGCCATAGAAGCACAGTGCCCCTGAGGTCATTGTGATCAGCTGGCAAATATAAAGCTCCCCAAAGGCTGATCACTTCTACTAGCGATTGCTATGAAGCTCTTTTCCTTGTACGGTTGCTGTATTATTAATGCTGGATTAAAGAATTAGGTTGTTGTGACAACTCCTCTGTGTTGGCTGATAAAATTATTTCTCTCCAGCTCTCAAAGCCTGCCACCACTGAGAAGTGTGGTGGGACAGGCTTCAAGTTACTCTAACCCCCTTTTCTCTGCTACATTTGCAGGTTTCCATGGCTGATTTGTGCTTGGCGCCTCAAGTTGTCAATGCTGAGAGGTACTTAAGGCTAAGCTTGAAGCATTTCTTCAAGGGCACCTACTGGGCTGTCAGAGCTTACCTTCACTGCTCCTTGTGCCTGTTAGAAAGTGTCCCTCCTGCCTGCCCTATCCAGTTATGGTTCTGTCCATGAATTTTCCTGTCATAAATACTGTCTCTCTTTTGGAAGGTCTTGGACATAAGGAGCTGTGCTCTTTTCTCAGAGGCCTCTGGGGAAAACCTGATCTATGCCCCTAGAAAAGCTGAAGTTGCCCAGATTCCATGTTCTCTCTCTCTGTTTGCCCTATGTTTACACTGCATATAGGAGGAAAAGATTAATCTGACTATACTGGTTTAAAGCCTGAAACCCATACAAGTAGTGACTTCATGAGTCCTAGGAAAAGCATAGTGCCTTCTTACTCTTTGCTGCACATTATATAAAGGCCCAGTGAAAATCACAGAATGGTTGAGGTTGGAAGGGACTTCTGGAGATCATCTAGTCCAACTCCCCTGCCAAAGCAGGTTCACCTAGAGCAAGTGGCACAGGATTGCATCTAGATGGGTTTTGATTATCTCTAGAGAAGGAGACTTCTACCTCTCTGGGCACTAATTAATCTTTTTAGCATTTGTTTTTAAACCTCCAAGGATGATGAACCTTTTCTCTTACTGTAAATGTCTGTGAGATTCTCCCATACTGGGCAGGCATAGCATAGCATACTGCTCTGCCCTTCTGCTCACTGCTGCACTGGCTGTCTGACTCATAGTACTTCATAAATTATTTTCCTTTTGCAGATTCAAAGTGAACATGGGTCCATATCCCACAATAACCAGAATAAATAAAGCTCTCTTGGAGTTAGAGGCCTTCAAGGTAAGCCACCCATCCCGGCAGCCAGATACTCCTGCGGAGCTCCGAGCTTGAAGCCCTTCTACTCATTAGAGCTAGTAAGCTGGAGTGACAAAAATGACAACACCTACGGCTTGAGTAGGACTTCAGTGCAAACAGGAAGGCCTAGTACAACTGTCTCCCTTTCATCTGAGGTGAAGAGGACCTGGAAGTAGCCTGAATGACTCGTAGGAGCTATGCCTGTGCTGGAACACTTGCAGCTACTAGTTTATTTCTATCTAATCTATCTCCATGAAGCAGATTAAAGCAGAAGCATCCATAATTATCTGAAGTTCCTTCTGTACGGCTTTGGGTTGGGGAATATTGTGGGCATTCATGTACAAAAAGGCGACGCCATTATTATCTTTGTGAATGTCTCGTGAATGTCCTTTATTATTTACAAAAGTGATTCTTTTATACACTCCTACTATAAGCATCTACTTATTATTGGTTAACTACTATTACTAGTCTGCCTTACACACAATATAATTGGTTATTAACATACCAATCATAAAATGCTTCATCATTATTCTCCATCCCTAAATATCTTCAACTTCTGCATTCCACAGCCGGGAGTTGTTTATCTCGCTACCTTCTTTCTCACATTCCAACCACAGCAGTGTCCTTGAATGGCTTAGCTTGCGGCTTGCTCGGGCCCTGCTAGCAAGACTGGATTGCTCACATGTCCATTAGCAATCAGAAATTCTCCCACAAGCAGTGAGTGCCAAAGCACTGTGAGATCAGGTCAAAATTGTAATGAAACATCTCCAGAGGATACTACAAAGTACTGCTGGGCCCGAGTCTTTATATTTCATAGCCATTGACAGAATTTTCTTCCATTAATATTTCCAATTGCCTTTTAAATCTGGGCAACCTTTTACAACTTATAGAAGGTATGGAATAGATTGCATTAGTAAACTACTTTCCATATATTTAAGTGTAATGCCACTGCTGGACAGACATCAGAAATTTAAAGGGAGAGAACCTTTACACTAAATTATATAGCTCCTAATAAATATATTGAATGTTGTAAACCTATATATAAAAATCATATAAAACATACCAGTAGGATTCTTCAGGCCTGGATGGTATTCAGTCAAGAGTTCTGAAGGTGTTCAAGGGAGAATTGATGAATACAAACAAGAAACATAATCTCCCTCCATCCAGGAGTACACATGACCAAACCCACATAAAAGTCCCAGTGGGTGCCACTGGTCCTTTGAGGTCCATTTTTTGGTCCCTATTTTTGCAGGGTACCAAGGGGCTGAGCAGAGCAGGCACAGAGAAAAATATTCAGAACTTTGTGACCCTTCCCACAGTACTGCTGTGGCTTTGAGGGTAGTTTGCTGGTGGAGAGAGTAGGAGGAGAAAACCTGTAAAATGCATGGCTTGAGACAAAAGCCAGAGTAATAGGAACATTTGCTGTTATGCCTGGAGCACCACTTTCCCACCTTCTCCCTTGCCCTGGGGTCTGCAGGGCTGTTTCTTGCAACTATTCCAAAAGATGTTAAGCCTAACACAGAGATCCCACACAGGAACATCAGGCCTGAACACGCCCATCCTGCACAGGAACGACCCTTGGATACTCATCTGCATGAGTACACCCATCCTGCACAGAAAGCTTCCTACAGCTCTTGGACAAACGCCCTGACTCTAAAGGGATGTGAGCAAATCCTGAACATGTACGGATGTTGTACAAACACCATGCCCACCTTCTGATCCAAAACACTCCTGCCAACAGACCCAG
>NW_008691469.1:2195-8592 GCF_000695815.1 Acanthisitta chloris | reverse complement strand
CGGCGGCTCAGCCCCGGAGCACAGCCACCGCCAGCCTTTGTTGTTCGTGCGCTGGGCGAAGCGTTTCGGCTTTATGCGGCGAATAAGAAAACTTAATTGCGGAACGTGAAATCTCTAGGTGATTTGTAAAATTGGCAATCCAAGAAGGTAATGACTGTTAATCGCATAGCAACTCCTTAGCAAAGTTCATTAAACTAATTGCATAAATATCCAGAAAATGGCCTGGGGATGTACACTGTAAATTCAGAAAACTAATTATTAGGCACACAGGGTGAAGACGGTGGTGACTGAAAATAAAGGCATGAGGTATACAGATCCACAAACTTAATTCATTAGTTTTAATGAAACTGAAGCGCAGGTACCATACACCGTTCAGATCGTGTGTCAATCTCTAGTTAATCTGATTTGCACCAAGGGGATGCAGCTCAAAACCTTTTGCCTCGGTAAGGTTTATAAAATAACCAGCATGATAATATTGACAGGCAGAAAACAAATCTTGTAACATAGATTGAATGCCAGCATTTTAATAAATACACACACAAGGGGCCAGGAACAGAAGTGAGGACGTTTCCATAGCGCTTTTCCCACCGCTGTCAGTAGCCTGTCCCGGTGCACCGCCTGGCCTGGGCTCGGGCTCCTGCTGCCTGTACACAGAGGCACGGGAGGAGGTACCGGGAATTCTGCATGCCCTGCAGGTGGGTAAGCGTGGCCATGCCAAAGCACGCGAGCACAGCAGGGGGAAAAGAAGATCAGATGAGATATGTAATGAACGAGGATATAGGCAGCAACTGAGCTTCAAAAGCAGCCACAGAAAGCTTCCCTTCCGAGACCGTTTCCCACAGCAGAAGAATGAAGGAACAACTGTTTCACGGCTGTCCTACAGGTGATTCCCTGCACAGGGACTGAAAATATTGCAACTAAGCAGGACATTCCCTATTAAATTCTAAAGATCAAATACTATTCCAGATCTGAGGCCCAGCCCCTCTGGCAGTGCCTTTCTATTGGCATGATTTTGTAGACATGAAGCTGTAGGAATGCTTCGACAGGTGTTTGACTTTTGAAGATAACAATACATGAACAGGACTTCAAGAGTCACTGAAAAAGAATAGAGATGTAAAGCAGAAAATTAAACGTTTTGTTTCCTTTGTGAATTTTGGCTAAGCATGTGGAGTGGTTGAAGAGCTTAGCATATACCAGATACATATCTGTAAGAGTTCTATAATTCACACACACAAGGAAAAAAAGGGACACGAGCAAACATTAAACAATCAATGAAACAACTGAAGCAATTTTAAAGAGACTAATTCACATCTAATTATGTCCAGAAAATTCCAAAAGTATCCACCACCATATCTACATAACCAGAGCCATAAATATTTTTAAATCCATTTTCTAACAGTTGGGCAAACAAAATGGTCACTTCTTACCCAGAATAGATATGTCAAACAGTGTACCCAAGAGAACATTTGTATTATTTCATAGCAGAATAGTTCAAACTACCTCTATGTTATACTTTAGAGGAAAGTAAGGAAACAAGATGTCTCACTGATGCTGATAGAAGCAGCAAGCATTAAATCTCAAGTTTTCCATGATGAGGGAGTTAATATATTACATTTATGGTGTCTTTATATGTGCTGTAAGTACACAGCATAGATGTTCAAGCAGGCAATGCCCAGCTTTGACACAGAACCTAATGCTAAATTATTTCAAGTAATTTGACATTCCTCCCATCCCACCTCAGGTTCATAAACCCCAAGATTCATAGAAGCTACTGGCAATTGTGGCTTCTCTATCAGAGACAGTTTGGACCCTCTTTAGAGGTTCAGCATTGGTCACTGACATCTAAGATACTTAAACTAACATAATCACTTACTAAAAATTTTCAGCCCACATGCAAAACAATATTATTATAACCTCTAGGATAAAAAATTGTATTTTGTTTCAATTCTTATGTCATTTTCCAAGACAGACTCTTCATACATGAGTGTGGCTGTGCAGCTAACTATAAAAATCAGAATTCCATGTCCTTTTACACTTTTGGTACTTCTGTGATAATCCGTTTGACTAGAAAGTATTTTTAGGCTTTGCTAAAGTATGATTGATATTTCTGTTAATTCCTGAGCAACATTAAAATGCTGCGCAGCACACTTTAGAGAAGATCAGAGACCAAGGGCCTCCTTACTATGCTAGTGTAAAATCAGAGTAACTTCACTGAAGTTATGGGGTTACTCCATTTCCCAGCCAATGGGGATTTCAAATCTGTTCAGCTTAATATTTACATATTTTACTTACACCAGAGTGGCAACTCCATTCAAATGGTTCTGAGTTCACATACAGGACAGGCACAGACCCAAGCTGTTTAACCTGACAGCATCACTTTAAATTATACTCAGTATCTTTTAAAACCAGTTTGGACGCAGTCCCACAACACTGAATACAATCGATTTTCTGTTTATTCTGTGCGTGAATGATATGTACTTACAAACAGAACTATTTGGATGTCACTGATGGGTTGTTTGGAGTCACTTTGGTGCTTTTAAGCTGCTCAGGTTTTGAGATTAGCGATTTATTTTTGCAGCAGAACAGCAATGCAAGTTTTTCCACGTGGTTCAGGTGAAAGAAGAAAGTCATTCCATAGTCTGTCTCCTGTCAGTGTCTTTCAAATCTTGCAAGATAATATCTGCATGTACGCTTAGAAATGGAAACTATTTACTTGTTCTGATCTTTGGTTAAGAAAGCCTCTATCTTCTATCCTGCCAAACCACTGGTGGGGAGGAGGAGGGTTTTTTCCTTATACATATCATAACATAGAACTGAGTTCTATTTTTTAACACTCAGACATGAATTCTCATTACATAATCCAGTTTAAAGAAAAAGATCTTATCTGAACAGGATACATACATTTTGGCAGATAGAGAATGTTCAAGTCAGGGTTCCCCTGTACCAGAGTAGCAGGAGACTGAAGTAAACAGTGAACAGCTGTAATAATAAGTTGATAACCTGTAGTTTCAAGCATGAGTAATCTGTGATTGCATTAAGTGTAATTCTTCTATATAGGAAGCCATTAATAGTTAAAATTGAGAGCTCATTAATATCACTAATATGGTAACTTCAGAAGATTGTGCTGGTTTTACATAGAACATGTCAAACTACTTGAAAGCTCAAGAATAGCATCAGAAAAAGAACTTTGTCCTGAAAGATCTGAGGAAAATCTCTGCTAATGATAACAAAACTGCGTGTTCTAGCAGTTTATCAGAAAGGCAAATATTAGCATATGAAGGCCTAAACTCAGCCTAGTAATAGCGTTTTCTCAGTTACTGTGAGGAGACTCTCAACATCCATTCTTAAACATTCTGCTTTTAAATTATTCAAGAAATGCACAGCTATGGCTAGAATAAAATAGAATTTTCAAGGGGGAAAAACATGAATTATACACTGTGTGCGACGATTTACTTTGAAATAGTGGCTCTGCCTGCATTAAAAGCTAGAAATCTAAAGAATGGTCAAAATATCCCTCACGAGCCCTCAACACTTAACTCTGCATTTATAGCACAACACAGACAACTGTTAGTCACCAGCCTAGCTACAATGATGGCAGCAGGTTGCAGAAAATGTAAGATCTCACGGAAAAGGAAAAGACTAAAGGCTTGGTCTGTTAGGATTTACTGAGAATCAATCCTGGCAAAACTCGTATTTCATGTTAAACTATTCAGGTGGGAAAATTGTTAGGAAATGTTCCATAACCAGATGAATTCATAAAATGAGTAAGGTCCTCCAGTGGTACCTCTCATATCCTTAATTCATCAGATAAGTATCATATGTAGATGAATGGTATAGAAAACTCTCCTTTCCAACAATGAGGAAGATTCAGACTTGGAAATGTTATTAATTCAACTATTCCAAACCAGAAAAGCAGAAATAAGAGATAGTTCAGAGCCTCATTATAATTTAATAATTAATATTATCTTGTAATTGAAATATTTTCTTACTATAACAAAGTTCATTTTCTCTTGAAAAGAAAATTTTTCTTAACAGTCTGAATCGAGAATACAGAAAATAATGGAGTTTGGCCATCTCAGAGTATTTATTGCACAATAAACATCCATTGTTATTCTTAAAGAACACTTAGTGAACCAGAGAAAAACTGGGAGAGGAGGAAGTAGTATACTAGGAGGGAGAAATACACTTGATGCTCAGAGCTTTTAAGTGTAAATAACTCACAAGCAAATCTGATTACTGAGTTCAGGAACACCACCTTGGCAAATCAGATAACATTTTGGGCCATGAAGAAGAAAAGGCAGTGAGTTCAATTTTCCCCTTTTCCAAGTGACTGTTCAGATTCAATGGCACTTTGGAACCTAAACTCCCATTCTGGAAACAGCAACAGATGATTTCTTAGAGAGAGAAACAGAGGCTGGAGTTCACAAGATACAGCACACCACTGCTGCCTTGCTGTGTGCAATCTATTGACAAGAGGGAAAAGTGGTGTCTGCATTGCTCCACCCTGGAGCTGATGCTTATGCCTCTGTTTGAGCTCATATCTTAGTAGTCTGTGTCCCAAACCCTTCTAGTAAAATGAATGTGGGCTGGTTATGGTTGCATTAGTAGAATTTGTTTCTCCTTTTTCCTTTTTAAAAAATCTAGTAATTGGAATAAATAAAAATAATGAACCAGCCGTTTATCTCAAAATAGCAATCTGTCACTCATAGAACATAGAATCAAAGATAGTTTCCCATACCTTGGTTACATCTGCCACCGACTTTGATTGCATTTCCCCCTACCTTACAGGTACTGTCTTGCTAACACACCCTTGATGAAAATTCACTCTTAAAGACAGATTTGGTAGTCACTTTAATTTAGTGCATAAAAGCATAAAATACTTAATTACTATGTTCTGTATAGCATCAGATAACGAACGTAGGCCTGCTAAAAATATTCCATTATTTTGAAAAGCTGTGCTCTTTGCCAAAGTGTAGAAAAAAATATCACTGTGCTGCAGTCACTGTAGAAATACAAGTTACCAGCTAGAGGTGCCTATAAATAAGAGTTCAGTGCTAACAATAAGGCACTTGTGTAAAGAGAAAGAGAAATCAAGAAGGGTGGCCACTTCATCATGCCATTGAAAAGAGAAATGAGAACACTGCCATCATGTTGAAACACAAAACAGAGGAATTAACGAATCTGAGTCTACAAATTTAACAATGCCGTGTTTAAGAAAGGGAAGGAATTCTCACATTAATCTATATAGCATTATAGAGGATTAGAATTACATAAATATTTGCAGAAAACAGAAGGAGCAATTGCATGAGGCAAAAGAGAGAAGCTTTTGAAGGGTCTGGGCCATTGCCCATGACAAAACCACTCAGCAGTAGCTGCTGTAAGACAGCCAGCTTTGCACAGGCAAAGCCATCGAGCCACCAGGGTGACAGAAAAGAACGATCACAACCCACGCGCTGGATAACGTGTCTAACGCGAACCTTTCAGGTGTGTATTCCACAAAGCCAAACTCGGCGGCGGCGCGGGCGACGAGCAGCTCTTTGGCGCAGCCTGTCGGGTGAGAGGCGCAGTGCCTCGCTCCCGGCAGTGCTGGCGGAGCCTTTCGGGAACACGCTTTGGAGAGGGATAGGATACCGGGTTATGGTCCGTTAGCTCGGTAAGCACCAATGGAAACGCGCGGTGTTACACCTTCTGTCATTCCACTGTTAAGTCAGTGGCTAAATCCACACAAGATAGCCGGAAAATTAAAGCTTCCATTTGTTTCGAAGCCCCTCTTCCTGTCCTCGGGAAAAGGGAAATTCTGGAAAGCTGCGTTATGTTACAAATACTCCGATGCAATAGATATTTCTGGTTAGGACAAAGTAGATATACACTGTCTCAGAAGGGAAACAACCCGTCTCTTGAAGAACTTGAGAAGCTGTAACTTGTATCAGCAAGTGTTGGAATAGACCTGCACAGTGGGATTAGGTAACGGATCCTTGGTTCTCTGGGAGGAGAAGGTTCTGTCTAAAGCACAGTGGGATTAGGTAACGGATCCTTCGTTCTTCTGGAGGAGAAGGTTCTGTCTAAGCCAGAGGCAAAGAGCACTCTTGCTACCAAGGAAGAGTATATTTACATACAACCCACCCATCTGTTTTCACCAAACAAAGTATGTCTCATTTGGTCATTTGTATCGTTACTGTGAAATGATGAAGAGGCACAGTGGGATTAGGTAACGGATCCTTCGTTCTTCTGGAGGAGAAGGTTCTGTCTAAGCCAGAGGCAAAGAGCACTCTTGCTACCAAGGAAGAGTATATTTACATACAACCCACCCATCTGTTTTCACCAAACAAAGTATGTCTCATTTGGTCATTTGTATCGTTACTGTGAAATGATGAAGAGGCTGAAGAGGGATGCACCT
>NW_008691469.1:0-2052 GCF_000695815.1 Acanthisitta chloris | reverse complement strand
ACTCGGGACTGAGGGCCACTGATTATTCAAGTGCCCCCTTTGAAGGGTGATCGTTTTAATTCATTCAGGGATGGAGTCATGCACGCTTTAGCACAATACCAAGATCACTTAGTAAGTAAGCTGATAGTAGGGTTTGGACCTAAATACTTGTATGTGCTAGTGTCTGGACAGCAGACACTGCAAGGCACTGCAGGCACTGCAGGCACTGCAAGCAGCCTGACAGCCCAATAGAACATACCAAAATCAAGAGTCTACAAATAAACAGAGGAACCAAGAAGACGTAGGATGCAGAATTTTAACTGGTTTACCAAAGGCTTTGCATAAATTCAAGTTATGGTAAAATTCTTTATAATTAGGTCATATTAGTAGTATTTTCCACTCTATTCTGTGGCACTGCTCTACATAATACACCTCTTACAAATGCTCAACCTCTCTTCCAAGCACTATCTTGTCATCTAAGAAAAATGACTGTAAAGAAGGTGGGGAGAATAGCACTATCTTGTCATCTAAGAAAAATGGCTGTAAAGAAAGTGGGGAGAAAGGGCTGGCCTGAAGGAAGAAGAGAGAGATGATGAAGGTCTAAACTAGTTTAGACCTACTACCCAGCAGTCTGCATCAGTTTCACACTGTGCAATGTGAAAGAAAAAACACGTTTAGGAATAGATGGTGAGGAGGTGGAGGCAGAAGAGAAATGCAGATGGATACAAAACTGCCAACAACCTGTTAGATCTGAGAGGGAAATTGTAAGGGGTGCATGAGGAGCAAAAGAACTTGACCTTTATTATGTATCTATTTTGGATGCAGTGGAATTTTCGGATAGAGAATAAAATGACAGAAAGAAAAGTTATGTGCGTGTGTCCACGCCTCTATACAGGCAGATTTGAGAGTTCCACCAATGCCTTGACCATGATGCCTACCAGGCATAAAATTTTGTACATGTAGGTTGTATGGTAGAGACACCATCTAATCAGTCCCAAAAAATCCCAGCTGTAGGTAAACAGTTTTGCTTTGCATCTCAGTAACTCCAGCTTGTCTTATGATTGAAACAGGAAAAGTTTTTAAAAAGAAAAAGGAAGGAAGAGGCTCAGGCAGAGTAACAAGGGAATGATTAGCTTGCATGGCAGCACTCCTCCCAGACTGCACAGAGGACTGACTAAGGGCAAAACCCCAGAAACAACAGGCCAGGAACTGGGATGGGAGAGGGGGAGGAGAAGAGAGCATTTTCCTTGTACTTGAAAGCTTACTCAATTGGCTTTGCACAACTGCTCTACAAGAGCATATGCAGGCAGTGAAGAGATTAATCTCATCAAAAAAATTCTCTTGTTATTTCACTGCAAGGAAAAAAAGTAAACGGATCTTTAATATAGTATGAGGTAGTAGTAACTCATGGTGCTACTACTGGTAATGCTCAGTGCCATTCAAAGAAGGAAAAAGAACACAGTGCACGAAATCTTCAGAAACAGCTGAGAGAGTAGGAGCTAAATCAAACCCAAATTCACTAACACTACCGTTCACCCATGCATGATGTTCTCAGCAGTTTAAGTGCTTGGGGGGGCCATCTGAAGCTATACATAGACACATGCCTGCAAACGGGCACCGCATTACTATTTTACTATCTTCATAAAAAATTTGAGAATGCAAGGCATAAGTTTAACTACGATCATTTTTCACTTCCCACAACTGCAAAGCTGCCAAGTCCCCGCCAGATGCCTGAATAAGATTTGTGGATTGCTGGAGGGAGTCTGCACCAAGTCAGTGAGTTTGAGATTTTGCTATTTCTCATTTTCATTGCTCTCCATCCTCCCCGGACAGCAGATGGTGGCATTATCATGGATGGATCATTTGTTAACAAGGAACTTCTCGTGACTTCTCAATATAAAAATCACGTACGTGTCAGAACATACCAGGATGGCCTCATGTATTAAATGTTTTAAGTTTAAAAGGATAACTGAGACAACTTACCAGGAAAAAATATGTGGAAAAAAATCTTTTCAATTGCAAAGAGAAAGCACTGAGTGAAATTCCATTGTCCTTTTTCTTTCTTTTTTTTTT
>NW_008691468.1:0-8559 GCF_000695815.1 Acanthisitta chloris | reverse complement strand
ATCTTTGAGGTCTCTTCCAACCCAGCTTATTCTACGACTCTATTATACTGAGCCCACACAGGTTGTACTGAGCCCAGACCCAGACAAGACCTCCTGGGTGCAACTCAGCTAAGTGCCATGCACACAGAGCTCCTCTAGTATGTCCAGGAGGGTGGTGGATGCTGCAGGTGCTCCATGGCCAGGAGAAACCCTTTGGAGAGCAACAACAGATGAACCTGCATGGGGTTGATATCTTCACTCAGGTAACAAGTTCTTTGGAGGGAAGTTTGTGTAGACGCAAGATGGAGACGGATTCTCATCCCAGCAAGAGATGATGCTGCTGTCTGGTCCCTTCCTGGGAAACATGGATGGCATTGTCCTTGTGCAGATGCTCTAAGCTGAACGGGTGTTTGCTCTGCTCCTGCTTCTGCTATTGTCCTTGCAGTGAGAGTGGTCCTAGCAAACAGGGTTTGGTACCAACCATGAAAGGGAGACATGGAAGCCTCCAAAGATGCCATTTGCATGATGAGGCTGTTCCATCCTCCCATAACATCCTTTATTGCCCAGACCCATCATGCCCTCTGTCCCTGGCTGCCTCCAAACATCATCCCGTCGTCTCTGGTATCAGCTTCTCAGGCATCACACCGCTGCCAGCTCTCTGTTGTTGCAAGTCAGGCTTTCTGCTGCCCCTTAGCTGTCCCTTTCCTGCTTTGGGATGCTGTCATAAAAGGCACCCCACACATTTTATAAGGAATAATAAAACATTTTCACTTGGCTGCTGTTCCCTCTCACAGCACAGACCAAAGGGTTGAACTCCAGTTAGGCAGAAGCCAAGCTCCATATCTTGGCTGCTGGCTCCTGGCAGGCAAATCTGGGATGATATTGCTTTTTCCTGGTTTGATTGGAGGAATAAGCCTGGAAGAGTCTCACCTTGCACTGGTCCTGGAGCAGCACCAGTGCCTGCTGCCTGAGGTACACAGCCATGGGGGGCACAGGACAGCTTATCTCCACCTGAGGAGACCCAAAAGCCTTCCCTCTGCTCTCTGTGGTGAGTCGAGAAGGACTATGACTGTCTGAATCATGGAACGACAGAATGGCTTGGGTTGGAAGAGACCTTAAAGATGATCCAGTTCCACCCCCTGCCATGGGCAGGGACACCTTCCACTACACCAGGTTGCTTCAAGCCCTGTCCAACCTGGCCTGGAACACTCTCAGGGATGGGACAGCCACAGCTGCTCTGGGCAACCTGTGCCAGTGCCTCACTACTCGCACAGGGAACAATTCCTTCCCAATATCCATCTAACTCTGCCCTCTGGCAGTAGGAAGTCATTCTCTCTTGTCCTGTCCCTCCAGGCCCTTGTCCAAAGTCCCTCTGCAGCTCTCTTGGAGCTCCTCTAGGCAGTGGCAGGGCTCTAAGTTCTCCCAGGGCGCTTGTCCTCTCCAGGCTGAACCCCCCCCAGCTCTCCCAGACTGTCTCCAGACCAGAGATGCTCCAGCCCTCAGAGCATCTCCGTGGCTAGTCAGGGCCTCCATTTCTCCCAGGACTATAAAGCATCCTCCTGGAGGAGTGCTGGGGGCATGTACAAGGGCTGTGTGGGCTGCTCAGAGCACTGCCTGGTGCTGCATGGCCGAGAAGGCAGAGGGGACTTGCTGTGGGGCTGGATGGAGCTGAGAGGGGTGGATCGTCTCCTGCAGTGGTGTCAGTGATATGCCAGACCCAGTCTCCCCAGGAGCCTGCCCTAATGACCACATGTCCCCTCAGGGGACCTCCTCAAGGCTGCTTTCCCCACGGGGGCACCTCTGGGGATTAACCTTCTAATTGGATCAGCAGCCACAGAGCAGAAGCCAACACTTCGCGGTCGGTGGCATCGCCTTCCTCGCCCTGCTCCTCCTCCCTGCGTCCCTCTGCCTCTGCAGGGATCAGCCTGTTCCCACCCCGAGCTGTGAGGACGGGGTTGATCTGGGGGCAGAGCTGACACGGTGTCGTGAGACTTTCATCTCTTGCAACACTGACTGCATTTTCACATCTGTGAGCAAGGAGAAACCTCAGCTTGTGGTTGCAGAGGTGATCATAGAAACATAGGCCTGTTTGGGTTCCAAAAGACCACCTGGCTACAACTCCCTGACAGGAGGTGCAGTCAGGTGGGGCTTGGGCTCTGCTCCTAGGAACAAGTAATGGGATGAGAGGAAATGGCCTCAAGCTGCACCAGGGGAGGTTTAGTTTGGATATTAGGGAGAATTTCTTCCCCAAAAGGGTTGTCCAGCCCTGGAGGCATTTGACAGCCATGTGGATGTGGCACTTGGGGACATGGCTTAGTGGTGGCCTTAATAGTGCTTGAGGAATGGTTGGACTCAATGATCTTAAAGGTCTTTTCCAATCTAAATGATCCTGTAATTTCATGAAAAGCTCAATGATGGATGGTTTGGGAAAAGACGGATTTCTCCAAGACCTCTCTGTATAACCTGGCTGATGATCTCTGCTCTGGACATGTTTCTTTTGAGCTAACAACAGAATATCAGAAGGAGTTTCAGCTACCCTGGACCTTAGCTGGTGTGGATAAAACCCATGAACAGAAATCCACTGATGGCACCACCAAGCTGGAGGAGCACCACAGGTCTTGATGCTGTCCCATTGAGATAATCTGATGTCTTGACACCAAAACCACTCACAGCAAACACCCTAATCCAGCTGGTATGACATCAAGGGCTTTGGGACTTCAAATGTCCTGTCCAAGAAAACCTGGAATGGACCCAGACATGAGCCCTGACTTGAGCCAAGAGGAGAGGGGGACATCAGTCCTTCAAGAAAGGCTCTTGTGTGAGGGTTGAGGTGATGACTTCTGCGAGAACCATATCTCATGCTGCTTCTTCTCTGGGACCTGTATTTCCTGCAATCTTCTCTCCTTCTGCTGGCATCTGTTTTGAGTGGAAGAAGTGCATCTGATCTCCCATGGTGGTCCAACCTGTGCTGAGACACCTTTAATCTATGCAGAGAGCAATTGAGCACTGGGTCCCTAGGACCAGACAGGCAGGGACTGGCTGGACCCACTCCAGCTGGAATGGATGCCAGAAACGTTTTCCCCCTCAGAAATGCTGGAACTGGGAGCAAGGGAAGGAGGGGCATCCCATCCTTGGAGAAACTCAGCCTTTGCCTGGACGCAGCCTTGAGAAACCTGATGTAACATCAAAGTTATCCCTTCTTGGAGCCAGAGGTTGGAACAGGGACCTCCTGGGGTCCCATCCAACCTGAATAACCCTGTGGCTGTGTGCTCTGGGACGGATGGCAAGTCATCATCAAAAATCTTGGCTCTACCTCTAGGGTCTTAGGGGCTTTTTACGTCAGAGCTATGCTATTTCATGCTCTATTATCAGGTTAGTCAAAACACTTCTCCAAACTATATGTCTATATAATTGCCAGCTACACTCACTTCCTTGGCTCCTGCTGTTTTCCATTGCATCGGAGTTTCAGTCATGCAAAATATCTACTTTCACCTTAATCTGCATGAAGCTCCCCCTTCCCATGGGCAGCTCAGGAGTGAAAGGGAAGCCAATACCTCTTGGTTATGTTCATTGGAGTCTCATTCCCTGCCCGGCAAGATGGAAGAGACAGCACTGGTGACATGCACTGCTCAGTTTGGGGTGTCACTGCATCATTAGGGCTCTGCTGTGGCAAAATTAAGTCACATAAAAGGTTTTGTGGAGTTTGGTGCTGCTCCAGCTGTCCTTGGTGAAGCTTTGGAGATGCTCTGAATTTTTGGCTTATACATAAAGCATCTCCCAATGAGTTGGGATGTATATTCTCATATCACCTTCCCTCAGCCAAAGAGAGGGATTTCACCCCAATGGAATAGGATTTCCCCTGAAACAGCACTTGCAGCTCTCCATAGAGACTCACACAATGCACTGGGCAAGCATTTCCCCCACATCCACTCTCCTCTGCACATTCTTCTCTTTTTCAGGAATGAGAAATGGAGAAACCAGAGGATCACCCGTGCTGCACAGCCCACAGGCTGTTCTCCTGCCACCACAGACCTGTCTCCTTTCCAGACTAAACACTCCTAATATTTCCTGTCTCTTCTCACATACAAATGTGTCTGTAATCACTTTTCTCTCCCATTTCTGCACCTTTTTGGATGCCTGTGCAGCTTAGGATGTACCTAGTCTGGCAGGTTGTCTGAGCTGCTGGGAAAACAAGATAGCATTTCCCTGCCGCCTGCTTTGTCAATGCTTGACACCCCCAAAACTGGGAAACAAAGAAATCCAAAAGCTTTGCCAGCAAGTTAGGACTATCTGGACACTGGAAAGAGCCCCTGGCTGACTGGAAGATGGATGCTGAGGAAGGGGTGATGAGAAAAAGAGGGAAATCCTTGGAGATTGTGGCTGGTGGAACCAAAGGAGAGATGGGAGATGGATGAAATATGACCAGCATGGCACAGTGACAGCCCTGGAGGCCCATTCCTCCAGCATGATGCTTGGCCTCTCTGCCCTGTACATGTTATGCGGCCATTCCAAACATGGGTTTTCCAAAGGGGAGGTAGCACAGGCAAAGGAGCTAGTGGATCATCCCATGGGATGTGGGAGAGCTGCCTAGGCTACCTCCAAGTGCCCCCTCCAGCACATGGGGGTGGTTTTTCTCACTCTCCTATTTTTTGGCCATGGGAGCACCAGTCCCCAGCAGAATCCCTGTTTGTATGGGCTGGATAAATCTGAAGGAAACTGCTTACAAGTCCTTCTCACCAGTGCTGCCAAAAGACCATGATTCAGTGCTAGTTTTTTGGGTAGAAATGAATTAGTTCAGGCCCATCACAATTATCTAACTCAATGAGCACAACAATAACCCACTGTGTAATGGCTGTTCATGGCCCTTTAGCACCATCTGGGTCGTCTGATCAGGGGCTTTGAAAACAGTTGAAAATGAAGTAAGAAAGATTGCTTGGCCCAGGCAGCCCTTTTTGCCTCCCAGCTGCACAGACAATGAACATAATCCTGATGGACCCATTAGACACAGGGAGAGAGACAGAGCAAACATCAATCCATGTCTCACCCAGCTCCTCTGAGCTGCAGGTCAGTGTCCCCAGATGGGAAGCTGGCAGCCCTGGAAGGAGAAGAGCTTGGTCACATGTGCAAATAGCAAATAGTTGTGCCCTGGACATGCTCCTCTTCAATCTTTGAGGGTTGAGATTGAGTGAGGGAAGCTTGAGATATCCCCATGGAAAGACTGGGGTTTGCAGAGGTCTCTGTTGCTGCTCAGAAGGGACTTGGAGCTCTTCTCATCAACAGGGCAGTCGCTTACATGGCCAGATGGCAGCAGGACACATCCAGCTGGCAAAGCTCCTGGTGCAAGCTGTGTTGGCCATGACAGTGCACCATGGAGGAGAATCATACAACTGTAGAATCAGTGAGTGTTAAGGGATTGCACAGCCACTGGCTATTGGAGGCCCTGGGTAGTTATTCCCTCAGTGATGGCTGTGGCACGATGGTCAGGGATGAAGGAAGGGCTAAACTCCAGGACAACCTCAGCAACAAGCCCTCCAACCTCTAGGCAAACAAAGGGAACCACAAGATTTTAAAACCCTAAATCCAGAGAGGGATGGACAGGCAGGTCTGCAAGAAAACTGTCTAGATGGGAGATGTAGGCAAGTGTTCCCCCCTGCCACTTGCACTATCAGTGTCCATCCAAACAGGCCAAATTTAGGGATTTTAGTGTTGGGATTTTTTCTTACCTTGCCTGTCTATATGTGGTTTTAGCTTGGTGCTGAGTGCTCCAGGCTGCAGTTTTCCCAGGAAAACCTAGTAAAGTGGAATTTTGCTCCCTGGGGCTGCCTGAGGCAGCAGTTTGCAAGGAGTATTTGGCAGAAGGCTGCAGAGGGACCCACAGAGGCTTCTCTAAATCCTGTCAGGCTTCCTGCTCCTGTTCCGTGGCAGGAGGATCAGCACTGAATAATGAATGGAAATACTGATCCCCTTCCAAGCTGCTTTTAGCACGTCCCGAGGAGTTACGCGGTCACCGGTGTGGGCTCCTTCTGCTCTGAAGTGGAGTGAGGGAATCTGGAACCTGCTGACGTGACACAGAGGAGAGCTGCACATTGTCCTTCCCTCCATGACCTTCCTTGGAAGTCAGGCAGACCCAGTTCCACCACGGGTGGAGGCTTTCAGTACGTGACCATGGCTGCATTGAGCTGTGGTGCTGCCGTCAGCGATCGCCACCTGGGCCAAGAGGTTTCCAGGGGAAGACTGCAAATTACTTTGCTGCCTTCCCATGATGGATTATTGGCATTTGAAACTGAATGTGAATCACAAAAATGAACAAAAAAAAGGTCGGGTGGAGGTGAATGTAATTTGGACTTTAAATGACCACCAGCCTGTGATAGACACCCAAAATCTCACCCAAACTCTCCAGACAGTGTTGACCTGCTAATGGGCAAGAGATCACATGACTGGTGTTGGTTTTCCAGATCACCAAATGCTGGTCCAAGCTGACCAAATCCCCAAAAAGACATTGAGTGCCTCTTGCCCTTGAACCTGTCCTGCAGATCTGAGCAGCTCTGGTGCAAATTGGGGCACACTGGTATCCTGGGGAGTTTTGTTCTTCATATTGGCATGGCCAAGGTTAACCCTATGCATCCAAAAGGATTTTGAGAAAGGTCTATGAAATAGCAATTTAACCTTTTCTAGCTGTTCATTGCCTTGGTGGAATTATTTTCCCATTACCCAAAACTTGAGTTTTACTTCTCTTCCGTGGCCAGGCAGCACATGTACTGGTTAGGATGGGGATGTCTGTGTTGGCCTGACTGGATAGCTTCCAGGGGACTTGGTGACCCTTGGGACCATGTTACAGGTCCCAGCAGAAGACAGACGATGGGCTGAAGTGGTGGGAGCTGGGACTGGCAGCAATGGCTTGGTGGTAGCTTGTTGCTTGTTCTTTTGGTGAGACTAGCAGTAGAGTAGTCTGATCTTGGGGCTCCAAAACAAGCCTTGGGTGATGCTCTTACCAATCCTGGAGGTCCCTGCTCATGGTGGGGATGGTCCCTCCTCCCCCCTGAAGTTTGGCACCCCTGGGGAGCAGCCGTGCTCCTCACACCTGGTCTGGGGCAGAGAGATAAAGTCATCCAGAGCTTCTTGGCACAAAAGTGATTGCAAAATAGCAGCGAGCAGGCCAGAGGAGAGGCCAGCTGGGGGATACTCCTAGGGGAGCCCAGAGCCAAGTCTCCCAGCTGGGAATTGGTGGAGAGGGCTCAGAATCTGTGGTTTTATTGCCTTTACACCAAAGTGAGGGCAAGGAGGAGGAATGCCTTGTAAGCAAAATCCCTGGGATTTTGTTCTTCAAACACCTTGCTTAGGGATGATGAACCACTGGGGTATGTTAGTGGAAGATTTTTGGGAAATGCCATCCCAGTGACCCTATGGGATGTACTCAGCAGGGCTGGGGTGCCCCATGACTCTGTGCATGCTCCTCTTCCATGCCTTTCTCTTCTTCCCTTTCTCCTTCTCTTCTTCCCTTCTCCTCTGTTTGTTTTGGTGGGGATTTTTAGACATCTTATAGCTTTTTTAGAGGATCAACAAAACATTGTGATGGGTCATGAGGCTCTCCAGGTTTTGATGTGGGCTTCAGTCCTTGCTTTGATGCCAACAGGACACAGACTGCCCACCTTTCCAGCCTGTGGTCCCTGCTGGAACATTTGGGATCTTGGGAAGCAGATGCTGCTTCTTGGGTGTTGAATTTGTACCCTGAAAAAATCCCCCAAATTTAGCAGGACATGGATGTGCTGGTGCCATGGTGGTTATGTGACAGTGTGCTGTGCATCCATGATGAGGGTGCAGACCCCAAACCCATGGAAACAATGCCCCAAACCTGCAAACAGCCTCTTGGCACCCACCACATGGTGGGGAGGTGAAGGAGATTTAATTCCCTGGGGAAGGGGATGCTGTGTGCCAGCTGCAGCATTCCACCAGCAGGTGTAGAGCCTCAGTTTAGCTCCGTTCCTGGGGAGGGTGAGGCTGGGAGCATGGAGTGGTTGTTTTGCTGCTGGAGTGATGATAACATCCCAGAGAATTAATTTCTGGCATGTTGTTCCTTGGCATGGGGCAGGCACCATGTGGCACTGAGCCAGAACCTCTGTGGTGCTGAGGAATGAGCTACACTGACACCAACTCTGCCACACACCCTGTCCAGGGCCTGTGTCCCTTCCTCAGGGGGGGCTGGGCAGGGGGTGGCCTGGGGACAGTGGAGAGCCCATTGGGGACCGTGGCAGGGGGATGAGAGCTGTAGGACTGAGATCCTGGATTTGAGGGGTCAGGTCACCCTGTTAATGCCTCTCTCGCCTCCCTAAGTGGCTCTGCCTGTGCCACTGCCCACCCTGGGGGGTTTAAGGGCCATGTACAGGCCTTGGTGTGGGCTTAGCCCCAGGGACACTGTCCTGGTCATCCAGTGTCCCTGGAAGGGATGTCCCTGGGGTGGCTGGGATCTCACAGCTTGTCCCTGTACTCCCCCATCAGACACAAATTGGGGGGGCAGTCCCCATGAGCATCCCTGTCACTGAGGATGATACAATGGTCCATCAGCAGCTGGCACTGAGCTCT